>NC_049194.1:5211373-5420027 GCF_009769625.2 Cygnus olor | reverse complement strand
TTCTGTGAGGATGGTGGTTGGAGTCGTTAAGCTCTCTGGCGGAGTGCTTGTGACCAGAGCTGTAGTGGATGTGCCAGCCGTGGTGGAAGTGACTTCTGTGGTTGTTCCCAGAGCTGGGCTGGACATTTCTGCCATGGTTGAGCGGCCTGTAGGTTTTCCCTGAGTAGCTGAAGTTTGTGGTGGAGTGGAAGCGGGAGAAGCTGTAGTGGTGGGAATAGATGTGGCCTGGCTCTCGCTGCTGGATGTTTCCACAGCTGTGGTGTAGACAGCAGCTCCTGTCTCGACGCGTGAGGTGCTTGAGATTGTAGCCGTGGAGACTGCTGATAGACTGGTGGTTGGTGCAGCTGTTGTCCCAGGTGGGGAAGCAGTGGTGCCCAGAGCAGTGCTCGGAGTAACAGCTGAGGTGGCTGCAGGAAGAGACATTGTGCCAGTAGTAGAGGTGGCTCTTTCCGTGGGCATGCTGGTTGGAGTCCTTACGGTCTCTGGCAGAGAGCTAGTGACCCGAGGTGTAGTGGATGTACCAGCCGTGCTGGAAGTGACTTCTGTGGTTGTTCCCAGAGCTGGGCTGGACGTTTCTGCCATGGTAGAGCGGTCTGTAGGTTTTGCCTGAGTAGTTGAAGTTTGTGGTGGAGTGGAAGCGGGAGAAGCTGTAGAGGTAGGAAACAATGTAGCCTTCCTCTCACTGCTGGATTTTTCCACAGCTATGGTGGAGACAGCAGCTTTGGTCTCGACGGGTGAGCTACTTGAAATTGTAGCCGTGGAGGCTGTTGATAGACTGGTGGTTGGTGCAGCTGTTGTCCCATGTTGCGAAGAAGTCCTCGCCAGAGCAGTGCTCAGAGGAAAAGCTGAGGTGGCTGCAGGAAGAGACATTTCCCTAGTAGTAGAGGTGGCTGCTTCTGTGAGGATGGTGGTTGGAGTCATTAAGCTCTCTGGTGGAATGCTTGTGACCAGAGCAGTAGTGGATGTGCCAGCTGTGCTGGAAGTGACTTCTGTGCTTGTTCCCAAAGCTGGGCGGGACTTTTCTGTCATGGTAGAGAGGCCTGTAGGTTTTGCCTGAGTAGCTGAAGTTTGTGGTGGAGTGGAAGCGGGAGAAGCTGTAGTGGTAGGAACCAATGTGGCCTGGCTCTCGCTGCTGGATGTTTCCACAGCTGTGGTGTAGACAGCAGCTCCTGTCTTGACGCGTGAGGTGCTTGAGATTGTAGCCGTGGAGACTGCTGATAGACTGGTGGTTGGTGCAGCTGTTGTCCCAGGTGGGGAAGCAGTGGTGCCCAGAGCAGTGCTCAGAGTAACAGCTGAGGTGGCTGCAGGAAGAGACATTGTGCCAGTAGTAGAGCTGGCTGTTTCCGTGGGCATGCTGGTTGGAGTCATTGCGGTCTGTGGCAGAGTGCTTGTGACCAGAGGTGTAGTAGATGTGTCAGCTGTGCTGGAAGTGATTTCTGTGGTTGTTCCCAGAGGTGGGCTGGACATTTCTGCCATGGTAGAGCGGCCTGTAGGTTTTCCCTGAGTAGCTGAAGTTTGTGGTGGAGTGGAAGTGGCAGAAGCTGTAGAGGTAGGAACTAATGTAGCCTCCCTCTCACTGCTGGATTTTTCTACAGCTATGGTGGAGACAGCAGCTTTGGTCTCGACGGGTGAGCTACTTGAGATTGTAGCCGTGGAGGCTGTTGATAGACTGGTGGTTGGTGCAGCTGTTGTCCCATGTTGTGAAGAAGTCCTCGCCAGAGCAGTGCTCAGAGGAAAAGCTGAGGTGGCTGCAGGAAGAGACATTTCCCTAGTAGTAGAGGTGGCTGCTTCTGTGAGGATGGTGGTTGGAGTCGTTAAGCTCTCTGGCGGAGTGCTTGTGACCAGAGCTGTAGTGGATGTGCCAGCCGTGGTGGAAGTGACTTCTGTGGTTGTTCCCAGAGCTGGGCTGGACATTTCTGCCATGGTTGAGCGGCCTGTAGGTTTTCCCTGAGTAGCTGAAGTTTGTGGTGGAGTGGAAGCGGGAGAAGCTGTAGTGGTGGGAATAGATGTGGCCTGGCTCTCGCTGCTGGATGTTTCCACAGCTGTGGTGTAGACAGCAGCTCCTGTCTCGACGCGTGAGGTGCTTGAGATTGTAGCCGTGGAGACTGCTGATAGACTGGTGGTTGGTGCAGCTGTTGTCCCAGGTGGGGAAGCAGTGGTGCCCAGAGCAGTGCTCGGAGTAACAGCTGAGGTGGCTGCAGGAAGAGACATTGTGCCAGTAGTAGAGCTGGCTGTTTCCGTGGGCATGCTGGTTGGAGTCCTTACGGTCTCTGGCAGAATGCTTGTGACTAGAGCTGTAGTGGATGTGCCAGCCGTGCTGGAAGTGACTTCTGTGGTTGTTCCCAGAGCTGGGCTGGACATTTCTGCCATGGTAGAGTGGCCTGTAGGTTTTCCCTGAGTAGCTGAAGTTTGTGGTGGAGTGGAAGCGGGAGAAGCTGTAGTGGTGGGAATAGATGTGGCGTGGCTCTCACTGCCAGATGTTTCCACAGCTGCTGTGGAGACAGCAGCTCCTGTCTCGACGCGTGAGGTGCTTGAGATTGTAGCCGTGGAGACTGCTGATAGACTGGTGGTTGGTGCAGCTGTTGTCCCAGGTGGGGAAGAAGTGGTCTCCAGAGCAGTGCTCAGAGTAACAGCTGAGGTGGCTGCAGGAAGAGACATTGTGCCAGTAGTAGAGCTGGCTGTTTCCGTGGGCATGCTGGTTGGAGTCCTTACGGTCTCTGGCAGAGAGCTAGTGACCCGAGGTGTAGTGGATGTACCAGCCGTGCTGGAAGTGACTTCTGTGGTTGTTCCCAGAGCTGGGCTGGACGTTTCTGCCATGGTAGAGCGGTCTGTAGGTTTTGCCTGAGTAGTTGAGGTTTGTGGTGGAGTGGAAGCAGGAGAAGCTCTAGAGGTAGGAACCAATGTAGCCTCCCTCTCGCTGCTGGATGTTTCCACAGCTATGGTGGAGACAGCAGCTTTGGTCTCGACGGGTGAGCTACTTGAGGTTGTAGCCGTGGAGGCTGTTGATAGACTGGTGGTTGGTGCAGCTGTTGTCCCATGTTGCGAAGAAGTCCTCGCCAGAGCAGTGCTCAGAGGAAAAGCTGAGGTGGCTGCAGGAAGAGACATTTCCCTAGTAGTAGAGGTGGCTGCTTCTGTGAGGATGGTGGTTGGAGTCGTTAAGCTCTCTGGCGGAGTGCTTGTGACCAGAGCAGTAGTGGATGTGCCAGCTGTGCTGGAAGTGACTTCTGTGCTTGTTCCCAAAGCTGGGCTGGACTTTTCTGTCATGGTAGAGAGGCCTGTAGGTTTTGCCTGAGTAGCTGAAGTTTGTGGTGGAGTGGAAGCGGGAGAAGCTGTAGTGGTGGGAATAGATGTGGCCTGGCTCTCGCTGCTGGATGTTTCCACAGCTGTGGTGTAGACAGCAGCTCCTGTCTCGACGCGTGAGGTGCTTGAGATTGTAGCCGTGGAGACTGCTGATAGACTGGTGGTTGGTGCAGCTGTTGTCCCAGGTGGGGAAGCAGTGGTGCCCAGAGCAGTGCTCGGAGTAACAGCTGAGGTGGCTGCAGGAAGAGACATTGTGCCAGTAGTAGAGCTGGCCCTTTCCGTGGGCATGCTGGTTGGAGTCATTGCGGTCTCTGGCAGAGTGCTTGTGACCAGAGGTGTAGTAGATGTGTCAGCTGTGCTGGAAGTGATTTCTGTGGTTGTTCCCAGAGGTGGGCTGGACATTTCTGCCATGGTAGAGTGGCCTGTAGGTTTTCCCTGAGTAGCTGAAGTTTGTGGTGGAGTGGAAGTGGGAGAAGCTGTAGTGGTGGGAATAGTTGTGGCCTGGCTCTCACTGCTAGATGTTTCCACAGCTGCTGTGGAGACAGCAGCTCCTGTCTCGACAGGTGAGCTACTTGAGATTGTAGCCGTGGAGGCTGTTGATAGACTGATGGTTGGTGCAGCTGTTGTCCCATGTTGCGAAGAAGTCCTCGCCAGAGCAGTGCTTAGAGTAACAGCTGAGGTGGCTGCAGGAAGAGACATTGTGCCAGTAGTAGAGCTGGCTGTTTCCGTGGGCATGCTGGTTGGAGTCATTGCGGTCTCTGGCAGAGTGCTTGTGACCAGAGGTGTAGTAGATGTGCCAGCTGTGCTGGAAGTGATTTCTGTGGTTGTTCCCAGAGCTGGGCTGGACGTTTCTGCCATGGTAGAGCGGCCTGTAGGTTTTCCCTGAGTAGCTGAAGTTTGTGGTGGAGTGGAAGTGGCAGAAGCTGTAGAGGTAGGAACCAATGTAGCCTCCCTCTCACTGCTGGATTTTTCTACAGCTATGGTGGAGACAGCAGCTTTGGTCTCGACGGGTGAGCTACTTGAGATTGTAGCCGTGGAGGCTGTTGATAGACTGGTGGTTGGTGCAGCTGTTGTCCCATGTTGTGAAGAAGTCCTCGCCAGAGCAGTGCTCAGAGGAAAAGCTGAGGTGGCTGCAGGAAGAGACATTTCCCTAGTAGTAGAGGTGGCTCCTTCTGTGAGGATGGTGGTTGGAGTCGTTAAGCTGTCTGGCGGAGTGCTTGTGACCAGAGCAGTAGTAGATGTGCCAGCTGTGCTGGAAGTGACTTCTGTGCTTGTTCCCAAAGCTGGGCGGGACTTTTCTGTCATGGTAGAGAGGCCTGTAGGTTTTGCCTGAGTAGCTGAAGTTTGTGGTGGAGTGGAAGCGGGAGAAGCTGTAGTGGTAGGAACCAATGTGGCCTGGCTCTCGCTGCTGGATGTTTCCACAGCTGTGGTGTAGACAGCAGCTCCTGTCTCGACGCGTGAGGTGCTTGAGATTGTAGCCGTGGAGACTGCTGATAGACTGGTGGTTGGTGCAGCTGTTGTCCCAGGTGGGGAAGCAGTGGTGCCCAGAGCAGTGCTCAGAGTAACAGCTGAGGTGGCTGCAGGAAGAGACATTGTGCCGGTAGTAGAGGTGGCTCTTTCCGTGGGCATGCTGGTTGGAGTCCTTACGGTCTCTGGCAGAGAGCTAGTGACCCGAGGTGTAGTGGATGTACCAGCCGTGCTGGAAGTGACTTCTGTGGTTGTTCCCAGAGCTGGGCTGGACGTTTCTGCCATGGTAGAGCGGTCTGTAGGTTTTGCCTGAGTAGCTGAAGTTTGTGGTGGAGTGGAAGCGGGAGAAGCTCTAGAGGTAGGAAACAATGTAGCCTCCCTCTCCCTGCTGGATTTTTCCACAGCTATGGTGGAGACAGCAGCTTTGGTCTCGACGGGTGAGCTACTTGAGATTGTAGCCGTGGAGGCTGTTGATAGACTGGTGGTTGGTGCAGCTGTTGTCCCATGTTGCGAAGAAGTCCTCGCCAGAGCAGTGCTCAGAGGAAAAGCTGAGGTGGCTGCAGGAAGAGACATTTCCCTAGTAGTAGAGGTGGCTGCTTCTGTGAGGATGGTGGTTGGAGTCATTAAGCTCTCTGGCGGAATGCTTGTGACCAGAGCAGTAGTGGATGTGCCAGCTGTGCTGGAAGTGACTTCTGTGCTTGTTCCCAAAGCTGGGCGGGACTTTTCTGTCATGGTAGAGAGGCCTGTAGGTTTTGCCTGAGTAGCTGAAGTTTGTGGTGGAGTGGAAGCGGGAGAAGCTGTAGTGGTAGGAACCAATGTGGCCTGGCTCTCGCTGCTGGATGTTTCCACAGCTGTGGTGTAGACAGCAGCTCCTGTCTCGACGCGTGAGGTGCTTGAGATTGTAGCCGTGGAGACTGCTGATAGACTGGTGGTTGGTGCAGCTGTTGTCCCAGGTGGGGAAGCAGTGGTGCCCAGAGCAGTGCTCAGAGTAACAGCTGAGGTGGCTGCAGGAAGAGACATTGTGCCAGTAGTAGAGCTGGCTGTTTCCGTGGGCATGCTGTTTGGAGTCATTGCGGTCTCTGGCAGAGTGCTTGTGACCAGAGGTGTAGTAGATGTGTCAGCTGTGCTGGAAGTGATTTCTGTGGTTGTTCCCAGAGGTGGGCTGGACATTTCTGCCATGGTAGAGCGGCCTGTAGGTTTTCCCTGAGTAGCTGAAGTTTGTGGTGGAGTGGAAGTGGCAGAAGCTGTAGAGGTAGGAACTAATGTAGCCTCCCTCTCACTGCTGGATTTTTCTACAGCTATGGTGGAGACAGCAGATTTGGTCTCGACGGGTGAGCTACTTGAGATTGTAGCCGTGGAGGCTGTTGATAGACTGGTGGTTGGTGCAGCTGTTGTCCCATGTTGTGAAGAAGTCCTCGCCAGAGCAGTGCTCAGAGGAAAAGCTGAGGTGGCTGCAGGAAGAGACATTTCCCTAGTAGTAGAGGTGGCTGCTTCAGTGAGGATGGTGGTTGGAGTCGTTAAGCTCTCTGGCGGAGTGCTTGTGACCAGAGCTGTAGTGGATGTGCCAGCCGTGCTGGAAGTGACTTCTGTGGTTGTTCCCAGAGCTGGGCTGGACATTTCTGCCATGGTTGAGCGGCCTGTAGGTTTTCCCTGAGTAGCTGAAGTTTGTGGTGGAGTGGAAGCGGGAGAAGCTGTAGTGGTGGGAATAGATGTGGCCTGGCTCTCACTGCTAGATGTTTCCACAGCTGCTGTGGAGACAGCAGCTCCTGTCTCGACAGGTGAGCTACTTGAGATTGTAGCCGTGGAGGCTGTTGATAGACTGGTGGTTGGTGCAGCTGTTGTCCCAGGTGGGGAAGAAGTGGTCTCCAGATCAGTGCTCAGAGTAACAGCTGAGGTGGCTGCAGGAAGAGACATTGTGCCGGTAGTAGAGGTGGCTCTTTCCGTGGGCATGCTGGTTGGAGTCCTTACGGTCTCTGGCAGAGAGCTAGTGACCCGAGGTGTAGTGGATGTACCAGCCGTGCTGGAAGTGACTTCTGTGGTTGTTCCCAGAGCTGGGCTGGACATTTCTGCCATGGTAGATCGGCCTGTAGGTTTTGCCTGAGTAGCTGAAGTTTGTGGTGGAGTGGAAGCGGGAGAAGCTGTAGTGGTGGGAATAGATGTGGCCTGGCTCTCACTGCTAGATGTTTCCACCGGTGCTGTGGAGACACCAGGTCTAGTCTCAACAGGTGAGGTGCTTGAGATTGTAGCTTTGGAGGCTATTGATAGACTGGTGGTTGGTTCAGATGTTGTCCCAGGTGGGGTAGAAGTGGTCTCTAGAGCAGTGTTCATAGTAACAGCTGAGGTGACTGCAGGAGGAGACGTTTCCCATTTAGTAGAGGTGGCTGTTTCTGAGAGGTTGGTGGTTGTAGTCGTTAAGGTCTCTGGCAGTGTTAAAAGAAGTGTTCAAAAAAAAAAGTGTTAAATATTTTTTTTTCAGATATTTCTATTTACAGCTTCTTTAGTTGCTCTATATTTTTGAATTCTATTCACCAAGGTACATCATGTTATCTGATATCTATTGTTCTCAGTTTTCAAGCAGTGTTAGTTAATCACTGGCTTAATAATTTGATTACCAAAAAAAAAGCCAGCTGTTAAAATATTCAGCAGTTTGAAGTGTTTTTTATGTCAGCAATGAATGCTCAAAATTATCTTGAATATAATTTTCGAAGGATGGCTCTTTTTATTAATAATCCTTTTCAGGAATCACACCCCATGCCTTCAGTCTCTTCTCTGTCATGCTGTTTTTTTCATTTCAGCAGATTGTCTTCTTTGAGGCATACCAGCCTGGTCAGGTAACACTTGTGCCTGACACCCACCAGGAAACTAATAGGACCAATATTCTTCCTCAGTGCAGCTACAGAGAGGAAGGATATGGAAAGGAAGAGGTATTCATTCTGAGGTATTCAAAACGTATGGAATCGCTATGATATCCCAGCATCCTTGCAAACCATGTCTTTGTTGTCAGGATATGCTAGATGGAGAACTGAAGAGCAGAATTTGTGTGGTCTTTGCAGGCAGATGCTTCTTCTGCTTGCACTGTCGGAAGACCTGAACTTGCTGTGCAACCACCTGGAGCCGCTTGGCTCTAAGCCACCTCCAGTCTAGACACTTTATTGTCACACTAATGTGTTGTGCAAAGCAAACTATTCAGCGCTCCTTCTTAGCGTGACTTTTAACTATGATCCAGTGCTAAGCAAAACACAGCTCTATCCTGCATTTGCAAAAATCACATTCTGCCCTTTCCCCATTCGTGTATCTTTGTTATCTTTTTAACTTCCAACGTAATTCAAGTGAGGCTCTAGTGTTTTTGTGCATGAGAGGGCTTGGGAGGCTGCAGATTAATTAAAATAGCAAGTATGGTAATGCTAATACTTACAACAAAATGAAGCCTCAAAAGTTCTCTTCTCTGAGTCAATGAAGCTATATTCCATTATTAGAAGAAAGAGTGTATATCTGTATAAACATCCGGAATACTTTTGTTTCTAAAATGTGGGACACTAGGATCCCTGTACTCTGTTGTTTATATATATTTAAATAGAAACAAACAACAGCAGAAAAAACGGGAAAGTTCTGTCTGTTCTGTGCTATTTGGGGGTTTAATCCATTTCTGGGAAGTTTAATAGATTTACTATGTTCTTTTTAGAATACCATAGAAGGGGACCAAACACAATGAACTAATTTTTTCTTATAGCTTCACTTGATATAGCTGTTAGACAGTGTTATCTGTACCTTGATGTCTTTATCTTTGCAATATTCCTGTAATGTAGAATAACATTTGCAAATTGTACAATGGGACTGCCAACAAACATTATATAATTGCTTTCTGGCTAAGCAGAAAGGCTTTGCTTTCCTGGCAGAAATGTTCAGTGATTCAGAGATGCTTACCTTGCTTTATCCCAGACTAGTCCCTAACCTGCAAACTGGAAGCACAGTACGTTGGTCTAAGAGTAATTGGATGTGTTAATATTCAAGTTGTACTGTTGCATACACTGAAATATTGATTGAATTGCATGCTGTAGAACTAAGGACATGATTACCCGTCCTTCCACTGGAGCAGTATTCACAAAGAATTCACCAAAATATCAAAATCTCATCACATGAATGCCGCAATGTCATGGGTTTTCTGGTCTTAGTCAGAAACTTATAGGGCACTACAACAGTAGTTCTCATGTTCTAAGTCAAAACTGGGCTTTCTTGTCATCCAGTGGGAAAAGGAGAATATTTTCACATCAATTGGCAAAATGCTACCTATTTAAAATCTGGCTTTGGGCTGAAATCCTTCTGCAGATTTTTATACAGCAGCAAAGATGCAAACAACCAAAAAGCTAGTGGGAAAGGTCTAAATTAATATAGTTTTTGTACATACGATTTTTTTTTTTGGAGCCTGCATTATTTAAAGCAATGTTTAGCTCCTTTGTTTCCCCTCTAATTCAAAATTAAAACAGCCTTAATTGCCTTTATCTAAACTAATATTAATTAAGCCACTGGTTGTGTGAGCAAAGGGATTTTATATATTTTTAAAAATTCACTTGAAATTTATTCTACATTAACTTCAATTCACTTCTCCTGAGTATTTTTGTTTGGATGGCTCTGTAAGTCATTGGGGCTTAAAATTGTAAATGTTTCAGAACTCATTACAGAAATTGAGATTTGTACTCTTTTGAATAGCCACTACCACAAAACTACTTTCCGTGTAGAAATAACTCAAACTTGAATTCAGACAAAAATCTTGATTTATTTTTTTTATGGTTAAATGCCTTCTAAATTTTAAATTCTCAACTATTGACAAAGCTAATTCTTATTTTATAGGAAATATTGTTTCAGTGACTTGGGAATTCTAGAGCCTCAGACCTATGTCATTTTGTTGCCATTGAAAATCTCATTTTTAAAATAGCACTTTATCACAGGTAAAAAAAAAATAAAATAAAAAATTGAAAGTATTGTAAATTTTTCAAAATATTTCTCACTTGGTTATTTTCTAGAAACATGCTCTGGACTATTATTTCCCCTCTTTTTATTAATTAAATGAGGTTTGTACATAAGCAGTTTATCAAATAAACATTAACATTTCACTAATTCTTTAGTAAAACAAAAAAAGAAATTAACTTTGATTGCTAGAACTAAGCATAACAATTTGTTCTGAATTTTGCTAAATGAAATCAGATCAGTTCAGCTTTTGTCAGTACCTCCCTGTTTATATTCTTCACTAAGGATGGAAAACCATGTTTTCCTATCCATTATTTTCTCCTAACTGATGAAAAATTGATTAATGTGAGTGCTAAAAAAATGACAAGGCAATGACCACAATAAGCATGCCACTCCCAAAATTGTACAGCAAAGGGTTTTTCACTTGCAGTACAAGATATTTCTGAATAAATTAAATCAACGGTATTGTTTAAGTATTTACGCAGGCATAAGTACAATGTTATCTTTGCTTATAGTTTTTAGTGGTAGTCATTTCACTTTAAAAGTATGTATACCTTTACAATACTGAGAATGTTTTTCTCTCAAAGTAGCAAATAAATTAAACTTACCTGAAAAGCAGCATAATGGTAGGATAATATATATAAACTTATACCAAGACAAATTTGTTGTCCAATCCATCTTTTTTCTTAAAAGACTACAGATTTCCAGATGAGTCCAAAATTACCTCCAGTATACACTGGGCTCTTGGTATTGTGGAAATAAGTCTCACAGTGAAGGGAAGAAGATGAGTCTGATGGTCAAGGTGCAATGTTCTTAAACTAAAGCACCTTGCATAATGCCAATACTTTGAGGGTTTGGTGAGTGACACACCTGCTTGTACCTTACAGCCCAGGGATTTAAAAATTAGAATATGGTACTTTCCCTCTAGGTAAAGTAAATAAGAAACTTGCTGTTTGAAAAGGTCAGTGTGCATTAATCTGAGCATGAAATGATCAGGGATGGGGACTAGTTTACACCCTTAATAAGGTCACAATCACACATTCATCTCTTAGATATTTAAGTTCAGGGTGGATACGCAACAGAAAGGAAGACTTTCGAACAGTAGTTTTGATGAGGTTTACATTTCAGTAGTACAGCTTTTTTATGGACGAGAAAATATTTCCTGTTAGTGTTTTGTGAATTGCTGTATACTAACTAGTTTGTTTGCTAAGAAAAACTGTTGTCGTCATCTTTCCTTTCCTAGCTGAATCTTACAAATTATGGGGGGGCAAGATTATTTCTCACTGCTTTAACTGCAAGAAAACAACTCTGTTCAGTCTCAGTGGTCCCCTAGAACATCTCTCATTGCAGCTGAATGAGAGAATAGAAAAAATCAGTTCAGGAGAACACCTTTGAGGGGATGCATGAAAGTAGATGAACATAGTGGCAAAATTCAGTGAATTTATGTGCTGTTATTGCTAGATGACTGGACAGTTTAGTTTAAGGAAGACAGACTACTATAGCCATGACTATAGCCATGAACTGAGAAGATAATTAAAGCTTGTCAACTATTTTGGACTACTGACGACATTGAACGAGCTTAGCACAAAGCTTTGTGCCTATTGAATTATTTATCATGAGTAATCTACAAAGGGCATGAATGTCTACAGGTGTAAATTACACCATAGACTCTGTTTTGCTTTGGGTTCCCTCATCCCTTAATTCCCATCCTCATTCTCTTTCTTTGTTTCCCAGAGTGAATGTCTCTCACTTCTTCCAAAACTGAAATTTGTTGTCCAAGATGGACAAAAAACAAAAGATGGAAAAAAACAAAACAAAGATGGAAAAGAAAAACAAAACACAAGATGGAAAAAAAAAAAAAAAAAATCATCTGTACTTTCTATTAGATTCCAGTTAACATTTCCCACTAAACTATATATTCTGCTTACGGAAAATGCCAACAATCTTTTCATGCCTGTTTCCTGATGGAGAGGCTTCGGTATCAACTCAGTTCTTAGTGTAGGAGGGTCAATCTTCAAACAACAATGCAGGCTGGGGCACAATTTTCAAATAGCAATGCCTGTAGACCAATAGATGTTTGTATGGTCTGGGAAGTCTCTGGCATACACTTATAATTTAATCAGCTGGTTTATAAGCAATAGTGAAATATTTTGTCTGATTGAAAAATTGTCATATTTGCTGTGTTGTAGAACTTGCTGGGTACAGTTCTGCTTTGAATATCCAAGTTTTTTTTGTAAATGCTTGAGATAATTTATGTTTAAATGCCATTTTCACAGGTAAAGTAGTAAACTGGCTAATACATTCATGACAAAACTAATATAAATTCAGTTGTTCTACTTCAAATAGTTCTTGGAAACTTGGACTTGTTCACATAAATACTATTTCACTATAAAATGCAATTTCCATGTATTTATGTGATACAAAGACATTCTTAATTGGTTGGTTTGTACAGGTTGGATAACGATTAGAAGTTCCTCCCGAAGTTTCTGAAATTACGGCAACCACATATGTCATGGTCTGAAGGACTGACGTGTGTGAGTTCTTGCCTGGTTGTGCAAGCAGTTAGGTAAGTTGAACAACTGTCCTTGACCTTTCTTCAAGTGGTAGTAAGGGAGAAACAATTTATGATTCACAATTCACTTCTGCTCAGTTAGCTGTCTTTAATGTGATTTTTCTTTTGCTTTATCTGTATGCATAAAATGGTTTGTTTGTTTGTTTGTTTGTCTTTTAAATGGAGGAAAAAAGAAATGTTTCCAGCATTCTAGAGTCATTTGGAGAGAAAGAGAGAGGTAGTAATGAAAAGCATGGTGAAAAATAAAATCAAAGCAAACCAGCTTTGGGACTAATTCTGAAAATTCTAAAGGTGTATGCAAAAAGACATTTTAATCCTGCTTTTGCTTTAAGTACAAATATCCAGAGGAGTCTGCTTATTATTTCAGTCTACCAAGCATCAAAATCCTACAAGGGAGAAGGGACAGAGATATATGCCGAGAGGCAGGCCTTACTACTACTACAAAGTAAAAAGAATTTGCAAGCAAAATCCACTCATGGAAATAGATCCTGTCACAAACATCTTTGTGATTTAAAGGCAAAGCTTGCTACACAGGATGATCTGAGTTCCCATAAATAATAATAATAATAATAAATTAATAATAATAATAATAATAATAATAATAATGATAATAATAATAATAATAATAATAATAATAATAATAATAATAATAATTCATGAGGTTTCTCTGGTAACATTCACACAAGGCAGCATTTTTTTTTTTTTTTCCACTGCAGCACCCAGTTGTTTGTACCTGCCTGGAACACCTACCTGTGTACACTCCTTTTTTTGGAAATGTAAATGAAAGAAAAGGGAAGGTCTGACTAGTCTGGAAAGCATGAAGCACCTTCAGAAAGGCTGATGATGATCTGGTTTTTAAGCCTGCTGGTTTGACCAGGAGTGAACTTCCTTGAGAGAACTTGTGTTCTCAAACAGAAATAATTCCTGCACTTCTGCTGATGTGGCAAAGAAAACCTTAGTTGGAAAACATGAGTACTTTTCTAAATCGCTTGGAAAAAAATTCATAATAAATGTCATTCCTTGACTGTCCTGTGTTAATGAACACTCAATAAAGTACACTATGATTGATTTATCAGGTTTCAGCATTTTGTTTGTAACCAAATACTTCCTTCTGCTGGTATTAATGAAGAACTGCACTTTAAACACAGAGCAGGTAAGGGCTGTGAAAGGAAGTGATTTCCTCTAGTTTCATACTATTCTATTTTTATTTACTTCTGTATTAGGGCATCATTCAACTGTTTCACTACTGCTGTCTGAGCAGATCTCTCAACAGCTCCTTTGCTAAGGTTGTGCCACACCTGAAGAACATCTCCAACACAGGTGCTTCCTCAAAGCAGCATGAGAACATGGCTCAAAAGGGCCCAGAAGTCCCAGGTGGCTGGGTTGTGCTTCTCTGTGCTGTGTGGAGAGAATCACTGGTCTGCAGTGGCAACCAAGAACCATTCCATAGCATAAAGAAAAAATTTAAAGTGTAAGCAGATGTATGCAATGACTTTTTTTTGGGTTGTTTTTGTTTTAAATTTTCCTTTAGTGATCAATGGATGTGTACCAGTTTTAATAAGGGACCCCCTGGGTGCCTGTAGAAGTTTTACAGGCACAGATGGGAGCCCTCCTGTGTGATGAATATTGAAACCCCCTTTCTAGAAATCTCTTCTTGTACCACAAATTAGATTTATGTTCTTAGACCTGACTGGAATTTTACCTTCTGGTATTTGCACTGAGCTGAACCGGACTGGGACAGGCTATGTGTGCAGAAATTGCAAGAACATTTTCTTTCTGATGTGCTGAACTCTTGGATAGAGGATACTTGCAGTCTGGGGGTAAAATCACAGAATGTGATGGAAATAGCTTTTTTCTGTTTACCCAAATAATGGAAGTTGGCATAATCCCATCAATTGTTTAAAAAAATAATAATAATTTGGTGATTTTTTTTTTTACCAGAACATGGATCTTATTGCTACCTGAACCAAGATACTTATTTCCTTTAATATTGAGAGAGAGAAAAAAATAGCAAGAACAACTTCAAACTGCTGAAGTTGCAGCTTTGATCCATTTGCTCCAACTCCTTTGCAGTTATTGTCACCTACCTATGGCTGATCAACTAGCAGAAACCTTACCTCTCATCACAAGGCACAGGCTGCTCGAGTTTTAACTGTTTTGGACTTTTGCTCTCTCCTTGCCATTCTTAGAATAATATACTGTTACTAGAAAGTATCTCAGTTATGTTCTGTCTTAATTTTACACCTCAGCACTGTACATATATGTATGGACAAATATTCTGCAGGAAAATTTTCCATACAATCTGCTGCTATTGGTCCTAGCTTTCATACAGTTAAGCACAGATGTATAGATTTGACATACACATACACAGTTTTCTTTTTAAAATCTTCCCCCTTCATTATAAAGCTTACAATTCCCCTGGAGCATTGTATGAAATAACACAAGATGCATCCTACCTGCTGTGCATATGTTGAAATAAAATGCCAAGACTATGAACGTAGTTTTTACAAGATATAGCATTGAGCGATGATTCCATTTCATTTTGTTGCCTTGTGACTACTTGTCCAAATGAGATTGCTTCAGGCTCCTCGAAACTCTGCTACCTCTGCAAGCAAATTCCAAATGTTATGGAAGTAACTCAGGTAGTGTTGCTCTGTTAGCTGAGCAGCTGACACACCTTAAAGTCCTGCTTCGTTTAAGAAGTCTGTTGTTATCTGGGCAAGAAGGCTGTGGACCCGATCTGTTGATTTATGGTTACAAAAATGCGGTTATGTTTGTGCATCCATTTAAAATTTTCATGAGGACCTGTATCACCAGCTAAGTCTTTGTATGTAAAAATGGATTTGTGGCAAGAGGATCCGGCTTTGGGAAAAGAAAAAAAAAAAAAAAAGAAAGAAAGAAAAAGCATGAGTTTCTTCAGCTGTAGTTTACTTATCAAGCTGGGAACAGGGGAGATCTCCAAATGCAAATATTACCATGACTGAATAAGAAAATGTGCCTAGGACATGTAACTGCATAGACTTTGGAAACAGAAGTGGGCTAGGACAGAGGCATGCAGGCATGCAAGGGATCTCTTGCACCCCAGCTCTCTCATTTCGTCCAGTAATGTGCAAACCCTATGATCGTCCAAGAGACAAGGCACACAATCCTTCTGTTGCTGCTCCTATACTGGCATTAGAGGGATGAATTGAGATTTTTGTTCCACAAAAGCAAACTACATTGCCTGAGCTGAATAATCATCAGGTGCCAGTCCTAGTAGTGGACTGGAGATGTTCAAAAGCATCCTTTCAGGACTGGAATGAGATCACTGAGCTCATTTCATACCAAAGTGATACCACCCTGACCCTGACCTGAGGTTCTGCAAAGGCAGATTTCTTAAACAAAGATATGAGATTAGTTTTATCCATGTTTCTAGAAATGAAAAATGGATCTCGTGAGTTACTATTATATATATATATATTTTTTTTCTTTTTTTTGTATGGGGGTGGGGATGTTGTGTGGAGATTTTCTGCTATCAGTCCTGCCTGGTTTTGGTGCATGGCTTGTGTTTGCCTCTGTGCCCTCGCTGTGTGTATGCCTTGCTAAGAGAAACAAGACAGGGTCTCTTTGTGCGTCGTGTGGGCCACTAGAGGCCATCCTATACCTCACAAAGTAGCATTGCAGATGTGACTAAAGGACAACAGTAAGGAATCATAAAAGACTAATTGAAAGCTAGATATTTTTAAAGCAACTAAGTAGTTTGTTTTTTAAGTAGTTGTTCTTTGCTCGTACCCCACAAGGTTGGTGCGCTTCTTCTGAAGCATCTGCTACTGCTGGCGCAAGGGTGCTGTGCTTGTTGCTCAAGGTCATGGTCTCATTAGCAGTATCAGTTCAGTGGTCTTTTAGGTACACCTGGTGCCGTTTCATGGCAGGGCATTTAAAACCCTTGTTGTCTGGCCAAGCCATTTTGTCTTTCTGTTTAACTACAGATTAAATTCTGTATTGAATCTGTTCCTACCTGTGGCAGCTGCCAGTGGGTAAGGACTGAGGTCATGCAGCGCACCTTGGGGTGGGAAGAAGGCAAAGGCAAAGCTAACGCTATACAGTCGTCCTTCCATGCCTTCCCTCCTAGCAACACGTAAAACACAAAAGCTTTTGTAGAGGGAGTGGAGGGAAAGGTCAGCCCTTGTCACCATGCAGCAATAAAACACAAGGTATTTGGGCTTTGTTGGAGCAATGCAGAATGAAAGGGGGCAAACATTTACTGTAAGGAAAAAGCAACAAGGAACCTGAGCTCAGTCTACCAAGTTGGACTTCATAATGAGGTTGTCTGGTAGCATTTTACATCCTGTCTTTACAGGCTTAACTAAAATTACAAGGGACTTTGCAACCCCCGCATTTCCCTTTGCAGGAGCGGAGCCTGGTTCTCATTTTCCCTCATGCGCAGCTGGTGTACTGGCAGATGCAGGCAGGCAGGGATGAGGCAGAGCACAGCGCTGGGGACTGTGCCTGTCCCTGTGCCAAAGCCCAGTGCTGAGCACGCTGGTGTTTTACTTCCATGAGGCTTCCATAGCTGCCTAATTAAACTTCTCAACATCTTTGGAGCACTCTGCTAAAGACATCCATTTTAAATTAAGATCTTACTGGTGATTTTATAATTAATAAGTAAAAGTGAGAAACAGACTTACGAAGAAGAGACAATTTATAGGGTGGGGGGTCCCCTAAGTGTATTTAATGTGATGCGATTCCTTAGCTTGAGGCAAAACAGATCTGATAGAAAAAAAAATCTTCATTATATTGAAGATACAAATCCTATAGTACAGTGGTGGTGGGACGAATTATAGCTTAAATATGAACCTGTGTCTGGCTCTTGTACGCAGTGCCTAAAGGCAGAGTGCCAAGGTACAGACTGGTGACACTTATGCTGCAGTTGAACAGGCCAATTTTCACACCACCCCCTGGAATAAGCTTCATGTTTGAAGGATTTTTCAAGCATTTTGTGCTACAAATGTAGGTCTTGGTGAATTTGTTTGGAGAAAATATAATGTGGAAGAGCAAAGGTTTGTTTACCTGAAAAAAAAAATAATATAGAATATAACCTTATAAATGTACAAGAGGGGGACGTTGGATTTTTGTAGGTGCCACCTTTAATTCTTAAGTCTTTAATTCCTCTTATTCATTTAATATCATAATTTCTGTCAGGTGGAGTTTTTTTCTGCTAGCAGTTCTTCTGATTGAATCATTAACCTTGACATCTTTTGTATAGAATATTAAATTACTTTTTTTTTTCTCCATCATCTGGAATAATTAATATAAGAACACTTTGTCTAATTAGTTATAGCAGCACAGTTCAAAATGCAGGCTGTCATTTGTGGCATCATCGTATGTATTAGCAAACTAGATCCTTCCATTCTGTGGCAATGAAATATAAAATACTAGGTTGTAAGAGCTGATGCAATACCAGTTCCAGGATTAGTCTATACCTGACCGGGACACAACAGAAAATTCTGTTCTGTTCTGCAGTACAGTTTCAAAGAAGGCTGGGATACTCCACATTGATAGGGGAATCAGAGCTGTTTGCTACCTGCAGTAGTGCTGTCATTAGGTCCAAACACAGCCCGGTCTCCTCTGAGTTATTAGGGAGTTTCTGGAGGGGAGTTCTTACATAATTTCCTGTATGCATATCCTTAGGATAAAATGTCGATTTGTATATACTTGATGTTTTTTTACAGCTTTTGTAAAGGAATTGATGGATATTAGACCTAAAAGGTAACAGCACAGGTAAATAATGCATAAGGAATAATACCCTTGTAAAAGGACTGCTTTATGGCTGCTGTGGCAAAAGTTACCTGCCTTGGCTTCATTCTGTGTTGGTACGTAGCATAATCGAATTAATAAACACCTTTTTCAGGACACCTGTCCAGCTTGTAAGGATGATTTATTGCAACATCTATTTGTTTTTGCCTCCTCCCAGGAAAGTCTACTTTTTACTGGGTAGTGAATAGTAGCTGAGTTGTTTCCAGAGGCATTGCCCCTGCAGAGCTAGGTTCTCTCTCCAACAGCAATGGGAACACTCAGCACCAACTAGTTGTCTTGCACTGATGGCAAAGGTTGTCTGCTTGGGGTGTAGGCATCACAAGTGTGTTCAACTCTGCAATGGCTGTGTCCATAGAGGAAGCCTCCGCTCTCCATTGTGGTAGTTAACTGTTGCTTCAGTTCTGAGAGTTTAATTGCAGAGGGAGCTGTCTCACTACTGAATGAGAGTCCCCCTGCCTTGTGCCTCCTTTATTTCGTATCCACGCACCTTTCAGTATGTGGATGTATTGCCCCTCATCCCTGAATATCTGGTGATGTTTCTTAGCTGAGTTCTTAACTGATAGCACTTACTAAGATATGCACATATTTTTCTGTCCTGATTGCCTGCTGTCTTGGTGTTGTTCTATTTTACATCTTCAACCTATTTGTAAATCCAAAGAATACCATTTATTTAAGAAACTTAAAATTGGCATTGTTTTAGTTAATAGATATTCTTTACTAAGACTGGTTGTGAATGTGATCTATTATTTTTGGCTTCAAGCTCTTTCATTATCTCTCATCTGGAAAAAAAAAAAAAAAAAAAAAAAGAGGTGAGATTGTTTAAGTCAAATGCCATTAGTCTCTGAATGCAAATGGCTTGAACTCCTCTCCCCTGTCTTGAGCTTCCTGTGCGTCTTCTCCCATCTCCTAAGAGGAAATGTAGGTCAAGGAGCCAACCTGCCGGTGGCCGTGCTGGGGTCCACACTCGCACCCCATACCATGCAGAGCTCCCCACCTCAGCGGATGGGACATATGCGCAGAAATTTCATGTTGTGGTTTGGCTTCAGTTCTGCATCCCCTCCTAGTTCCTCAGCCTATTTTTAACGCTCAGTGGGCTAAAACTAGAACTCCTTCAACACATACATGACAGTATCAAGGTCTGGTTCAGCTCTGAGTAGATTTGACGAAGGTGTTGCGATGGAGTGAGGGGCAGGCTGGAGTATCAGAGCTGCCCTCGATTGGTAAAAGTGTTGTTGATCTGCAGCGAAGACTCGCAGAGTGTGTGTACACCACAGAGAGCAATGTTACGTAGGGATCTGGGTGATTTACATGAAATATCTTGGATAATAAAAGCTGCAAAACTTGGTAGTGTAGATCATCATGCAGACACATTTATTTTTACCTTTATCAGATTCCCAAATCTGTGTCAGATTTATACTTTTGCCTCACATCTGTCTTATGCCATTCTAAGGCTTGCCTTGAACATGTGTCATATGTATGGCAAATCTGAGAATAAACAGAGAAAATGATGCATTCCCTAATTGAAGAATTGAAGAAATTCTATTAGCTACACCTTTGGGGGAGATTAATATGTGGACTTGCATTTCTTTCATCTAGCAGTTCTTACAAAAAACATTAATTCAAGCAGTCACAGGATTTTAGGTATAAGAAAAATATTTAGTCAATATATCTGTTTTGTGTTGTTTTTCTCTTTGATTTTAAAGATTCAATTTTTTAAACTATTTTTACTTCATTAAATTAAATATAAATTCAGTTCAAAGAACAAGACTGTTCCCGATGTGGAAATGATCCAAGAGAGAAGCAGGAAACATATTAAAGGCTTCTCTGCAGTTTCTTAGCATTATTGACTTAGGGGACAAAAGGAGTATCAAAGGATGTTTGTTCCTCTCTGATTGAACCGCGATCTGTCTTGTATCACATTACTCTTAGACTTCTGCTCATAGAAACAGAAGTTAGTTCAAGCAAATCTCTTCCCCCAGAGTCACTGACTACATTTCCATTGGACTACAGTCCAACGGCTTGAAAAAATATGGGGATGAAACATTTGGGCCCTGTATTGCTCTCGGTTTTGGCTAGGCGTATGTGTTTATTTTGAAATTAGTCATGCTGAGGCCAGAACACAATGCTGTATCTTTGTCAGGCTAACTAATAAAAAGGGGGGAAGACAATTCCTCTGTTAGATGGGTAGATGCTTTGGCTTAAATTCACCTTCAATATCTAGAAGTTTTTTTTTTTGTTGCTGGTGGTTTTTTTTGTTTGTTTTTGTTTGTTTGTTTTTCTGTGCACCTGGAATGAAACCACAAGATTTATTTATAAGTTTTAAAGAAATATGTGCATCTATTGATTGCATGGCTGTTAATACAAATGTCATCTGCAAACAATTGTTCAGCTAAGAAAACAAAACAAAACTACTTTTTACAAGGAAAAGTTTGTGTTTCTCTTTGTAGGGCAGGGGGCAAGTAACTGTCACAAAACTGCAATGTTATAAATTCAAATATTTGTCCTCCATTAAGTTTCCATTGAATCATGCTATTACATCGCTTGGCTAAGATGGAGGATCACGAGGCCCCAGGAAAGAAGCTGCTTCTACAAATTTTAAAATAGATGAGAAATAATCTGTCCTCCATGCTGTTGTTAACAAATTGTCTGAGACATTTCCTCCCCCAGCCAAGGGCCAGCTCAGCAGAGGCTCGACAGTTGTGTTGTGTAATGCAGATGTAAGGCAAAGAGGTGTGCAGACCTCCCCAGCCGCTTAGTGCCTTTGAGGTCAGCAGGGAAAGAATCCAAAATTGCAATGAATTTTGCTGGTGTCACCAGCTAAGCAATGCAGATAAATAATGACATTTTGCCAGAGAATGTTTAGACCCAATAAGGGCCAATTTAGCTGGAGGCAGAGACTGTTCCTTGAACTCCTCTGGGCCATGTCTTTGCATACTTCCTAGTATGCGTGCTTCTGATTATACTGATTTCCCTTTCCCAGTACATGTAGTGCTGTTATCTGCTCTGCAGTGAGAAGTATTTAAAAGCACACTACTGTGTGAAATTCTTATATAAAAAATAGAGCTAACATGAATAATCTTTACAGCACTTATGCAGATGAAAGTAGTACATCGGATGCTCTTCTCTCTTGGGAGAAGGTCCAAGTTCTCTTCTGGGGTTTGGGGTGCTTGGGAGAGGAGTAAAGCAGCTTTGCAGCTTCTCAAACATGTTGATGACCCCACATCTCTTAGTTTTGGGACAAATGGTCTGAACACGGCTGTTGTGAGGAGAGAGAAGAAAAGAGAGAAGAGTGGAGCAGAGCAGCGATTGTCAGCAGCACAGAGCAGGATTTCAGAATCTACATTCTGTGCAAATTCAGTTGTCAGTGCCCCCGCCAGGGTCGCAGCAGTGTTTGCGGTGCAGCCCATGAGAAGCCCTGTCTTTGTCCCCGTCAGATCTGAAGGGTTTGGCACAGTCCCAAGGGCAAGTCTTTTCCCATAATGCTCCAGTGACCATCCTGAGGTCAGAGGAGTTACGTGACCAATTCACCGACCAACTACTAAGAGATTTAATAGCAAAGGAAACAATAGAGGGATTAGGGATCTTTTGTTATCTGGCTTCCTTATTCAGCTCTGGTCCTGTGGCTGTTTCTGGGCTTATGTGAACTCATTTCAAGGTGGAACAACTCTGGGAAAAGCAAGCCAGAGGTTAGTAGGCTTGTGCTAGCTGGGAATTGTTTTTTCTCCTTGTCAGAGGATGATTTCTTTTGCCTGGAGGGATAGGCTAATTTAAGAAAGGATTTGAGAATCCCTTTGGTTTCCTTTCTAACCTAATATCTCCAGCTAGAACATCACAGTTCCCCCAGCATTGGACCTTTGGGGAGAAAACATCCCTAACTCCAATTTACAATGTCCCGGTGCACCATGACTTTGACAGCACAACTCCATGAAGCTATCAGGCTTGGCATCTGGAATATACTCCTGTCAGTGTCCAGGAAGTGAGGATATATCAGAGGGGTTTTCTTTGAAACTTGTCTGAAGGCAATGGACCTTCAAAGGCTCCTTTAGTTCTGCCCTAGGTCCCAGAAATGCTGTCAAGGACTTCGCAGCAGCATGTCACTGGGGACCTGTATGGGGCTCCATCCATGCTGTACCATAGGAGCCTGGTGAAAAGTCCTTTCAGTGAAAAATCTCAAATAGCAAAGGCTGCAGTGAGACCTGTGAGCTCAGGTTTCTGCATTTTTTTGCCAGGAAAAAAAAAAAAAATCATCAGAGACGTTGGTTTGTTCATGTAGGGTTGTTTCAACATAAAGAATAATTAAATAATTCCATTGTTGAGATTCTCATACTGTCCAAACACCACTGAAAATTATACTAAATGTTCCCAAGAGCATATTTGCATTTACAAAGATGATGCACCGGAAAGAATGGAGGTTTAAGACAGAAAGTTTATTATTTTTGGAGGCTTAAGGCAGAAAGTTTATTACTTTTCTCTTTAAGAAGCTTACTTTTACAGATAAAGAACAGTAAGACAATAGTAAGACAGTGCTCTTATAGTAGGAAGACAGTTGTCATGTGTGGATACATTACCAGGTCTCCAATATGTCAAATATATTTTCTTTAAGATCTATGTAGCCTTTATTTCAGATTTAATTATGTTACAACAATAATGATTTTAATAATCTAGTACTCTACAAGATGCTCATGGCAACCTTGAAATTTCCTTTAGCAACACTGACATCAAATAGTGATTTGAAAAAAAAAATCTGCTTCTAGATATTTCCATGAAACTTTTAAATAATGTCTGATCAAATTCATCTGATTTTGAATATTTATTTAATCTTACCCCGCAGTATCTATGCAAATGTGACAAACACCAAACTTTCAAAAGTTTATTACTAGGTTCTTACAAGGAATTACAGATGGGAGTATTGTTAGAGATTCAAAGGCTTTAGAAATAAACTGTTCCTTGATTAAAACACTTAAATGCTCCTGCCTGCTTGCTCTCCCTCTCTTTTTTTTTTTTCTTTTTTAGTAAACCATAAGCATTTGTTCATACGTGGATCATAAAACCTTGAAGCCTTTCGCGCAGCACTGTGTGCAATGCTGTTACTTTCTGGCAGGTAAATAGCAGATTGCCAAAGAGTGGGATTTCATGGATGAGTTTTTCATACACTAATTTTTTAATTATTTTAAACTCCTCTATCAGAAGCCATGGTGAAACTCTGTGCAAAGCTATGTTAGCTATCAGCACTGTGGGGATTGTTTGCATGTAACATCTATTTAGAAATAAAACTCACGACTTGTAAAAAATGCATGTGGCAAATACTTTACAAAAATGATTATTCAGGAAAGTTTTGCTGAAAAAGAAATAATTTGGTTGCAAGTTGCCAGTCTGAGCAGTTAATGAATTAAAGGAAATTATTGAGAGAAATCCTTTCCTTACCTGCTCTCTGAAAGCCAATTCGCACTAGCAGCACCAGCAGCCATAAGGGGCTCCTGAGATCTTGTTTCCTCCACGCAATTCACAGGGCAGCAATGATATTGCTGCCAAACTGGGGAATCACAAAAGTCCCTGGGAGGCTTGGTTCGACGGGACCTACCTGTAATATGAAAGGCTATCAAATTTGCATTTGTAGGGCAAAGCTAATCTCATAGAGTTCATCCCACTGCAGCTTAGAAGGGTGAAGCCGTTGTGTCATGGGTTTAGCTGTTCCTCAAGAGACATTCGGTAAATTGGCGACACGAATATCTAGGATGTAGAATAAAAGCTTTATTCTCAATTGATCCTTGAAATAGCAGAACCAAGGAGCTTTATTCTCAATTGATCCTTGAAATAGCAGAACCAAGGAGCTTTATTCTCAATTGATCCTTGAAATAGCAGAATCAAGGAGTTATCTCGTCTTCTCAGGGTGTCTGCAGTGGAGCGGGAGCTGCTCTGAAGGTGCCCTGATGTGGTGTTTCCCCATGAGATGGTGCAGGGCACCCGGCAGCGTGGGATAGAGTTGGCTGGGGCTCTGGGGGCCTCGCTGGGCGATGCACCCCCTGTCTGCCTGGGCACCGTGTGGAGGGTGAGAGACAGGGCCACGGGGATGTGCCCAGTGCTGCTGGCGCGGCCCTGGCTGCTGTCATTTCGGTCACTGCTTGGTCGAGGACTTGCTGGGCTCGAAGATGAGAAGCAGAGGAGGAATGCGTTGCCATCACTCATGCCCAGCTTTTCCTCACAAGAAATTTTGTGTAAACTTTGCAGAAACCCTGAGAACCAGTTCATAAAGGGCATTCATTTCCTTAGTTCAGTTTGAGCCACTGGGCATCAAAGCCAGGTACGTCTAGGTGACAAAGCTCTGCAACAGGAGATTTCTGAAAGGTTAACGCTGCCTTGGTGCAGTCAATGTGAGGAGGAGCTCTGCATAGTCTGCCAGGGCCCTGTGGGGTGGTTCTTTTTCCTCCTGTCAGGCTGTAAATAACACCACTAAACCCTGTAACTGATTAAGAGTCCAAAGCACTTTCTGAAGGAAAAATCCTTTCTAAAAGGACTATTCTGTACAAGTGTCTGCAATTCTGTCAAATAACAATCCCAGGGATGAAGTTAACTCTTCTCCAGGTGAATTTCAAAATCGCCTCTGCTGGGAAGATGAGCCTCATCTGGGGGCAGAGCTCCTGCAGCTGGAGCTGGAGCATCTGCTGAAAGCCGTGGTGCATAATCGCTGCTGGGGCTCCCAGTTTTGCAAGCATCCCCTCTTTATCTGCTCGATCCCACTGAAACTCAGACCTAGACACCTCTGAATTTTATGTATATTCAAGTCCAAGGACTGGTCTAGATTTAAGAGTGGTGTTTTGCACTCCTCAGCAATCAAATGGTTAAGTGGGCAAGGAGGATGGTTAGGAAGGCAAATGCCAATGCAGTGAAGAGGCATTCTGGCTCGGTGCACATGGGAAAGCGTAGCACCCGCGGCATGAAGTAATACTGGATGCCCATGGATCTGGGGTGTGGTGAAAAGAGTTAATGTGAAGGTCAAGTGTTCAGGGACGTGCGTGGATCCTGTATACCTGCATTTCTTGCATTGCATTCTTTAGAAGGGCTTTTCCTTTCTGTGGCAAATGTACCCTGGCTGGGTTTTTCTGCGGCCAGGCAGGTGCTCAGTCTTATTGTGAGAGGAGCCCAAGGGAATCCCTTGCCAGGGCCCCTCTGCAGAAGCACAGGGACCCATCAGCACATCTCCACCCACAGGCAGGTGCCCTGCAGGGTGTGCAGGTGCCTTGCTTATTCACCCTTCATGCATGCAGGCAGGCCATGTGGGTAAAAAATGCAGGTAGAGCCATTCTGGCTCAGCTCAAAGAGTCGGAGCAGATTCCCTTTCACATGCCTGGCTCCTTCCCTCCGCAGCAGGAGATATTCCCTGCAGGGAAAGGAAAATCTGTGTCATCCCTTATGGTCTCCATCAGGAAAAATGGCTCCAGATTTCACCCAAGGTGCTCTGAGCAGTGGGGAAACAGCTGGTTCGTAATGTCACTGCATCAGTGTCACAGCCCTAGCAGTTTGTGGTCTGTGCAATTCATGGCCTGGCTTTTAAGCTGCTGCATCTCCTAGCAGACTTCCCCCTGATGGCTGTGGTCTGACCAAAGCTAGCAACCCCAACACAGCACTGAGCCCTTGCCCAAGGCAGGTCACGGTTGGTGTGGAGCAGAAGTTGAAGAGTGACAGGTAACGCTAAATATCCACGAAGAAGCAATAACAAGAGGGATCATCAGCATGTGAGTCCCCCTTGTGTCTTCACAGAAGCAATGCTGAAGCTAAGGCAAAGGACTGCAAGAGGGATCAAGTGGGACTAGGCTAGGAATGACTCAGTGTGGAGTGCTGCAGCTGGGCATCATTCTCATTGGGTGTTTTCCTCTTAGATTTCAATAAAACATAATTTGCTAAACTTTCACCAGGAATGTGTTGGGTTTTGTCCGTTCTACTCTGAATGCAAAGTTAAACATGCAAATAAGGCTGAAATGTTCCATTTTTAAATGACAAGAATATAGCATTTCCATTTTTCCTTTCAAAATAATTTTTGCTATGAAAATTATCACTTGATGTAATAAATTACAATAAGAATATAAAAGAAGCCTGTCAAGATGACAACAGAGTATTTCAAGTAACTTTTAAAAACTTTTTAAACATTTCATTTTGTTCTGAATTTCTAAATATGACATTTCACTCTACGTTGGACTGAAAACTGAGTTTCAAATCACAGAATTTCCTAGGAAACAGACATTTCAGTTTCCACGTAGGTGTAGTCTTAATGCACTAAACATTTCAAACCTTAAACTTTGATTGGGTAGCATTCAAAAACAATTTCTGAAATCTATAAAACCTAATGCGTAGAGCATAAGATAGACAGAGATGTTTTGTCAGTGTTGCTTTTAAAACTTTGAAAATTTTATGCCTGAAAAGAGGCATGCAATTTGGTGGCAGAAGCACTTCAGGTCCCCAGCACAAGTCCCCGCTGACACTCCTCATCTGGGACTGCCATCCCTGTCTCTTGCTCCTTGCACACCTGGCAGTGAAATTCAGTTTCACAACTTTGGTTCAAAGTAATTAACCTCCGGTAAGGTTTAAATTCATCACTTCATCTATTAAAGGTAGGTGCATTACTAAAGTGCATTGGTAAAAGGCAAAGGGAGTGGCTCTTCACTCCCTCTTTTCCAACAGCATCAGGAAATGGCGCAATGGCAAGCTCAGCTGCCGGCTCGGTGGAGGGCTGCTGCAGATCACCGTGGACTAACTTGCCCTACATCAGGCCCTGAGCTCACTCCCAAGAATCAGCATCTAGACTTGAGGGTGAATTTCATTCTGAGATTGGCCTTGAGGCCACTTGCAGTGACGCAGGGATTTCTCCTGCAGGTCCCGGTGACCACCAGGCTGCCCACAAAGTTCTTTTGAGTGCTCCCAAGCACGTGGTTCACTCCACCCTCAGCTACAGGGTTGCATTGGGAGTTGGAGTGTGATAGATTTTTTTGAGGTTTTGAAACCAGTAGTTGGAGGTTAGGGAATTACCTGAAATTGCTTGAAATAAGGATGTGCACGTGGAATGAATTTTACATGTCTTAATTGTTACGTCAGTAGCTAAACTGACATGTGGATAGCAGCAGCCTAGATTTACTGGGTTTGATATTACAGAAGCATTTCTGGATGTTTCCAAGAGAAAATGTGCTGGCAACTGAGAATGTCCAAAGTCCCAGTTTTGGCAGTGTATTAGAAGTACGAGCTCTGTCCCAAGAAATAATCTTGGAGTCTCCCAGAGGACTGAGAATTTAACAAAAACTTTTTAATATCCAAATGTGATGACTGGCATTCTCTATCTGCAAGTATATTTGGGAAGAGGAGGTAACTCATTTTTGAATCTCACTAAATACTTGGGCACAGATTACTATATTGAATTAATGAGTTTCCAGATCAGAAATACTTCATCTGAGTTTTAATGGTGGTTGACATAAAAGGATTATTTGAATTTATATGAGTGCCTTCTTATTCTGTTAGCAGTACAACACGAAGTACTTTGGAAGATCATTTTTTGTTTTCCAATGCCATTCATTAGTGAATGAAATTCAGCTTTTTCCATTACTAATTTCTTATCTAAAGTCGGAATAGTCCAAGCCGTCTCTTCTTGTATGGAAATCTTCCAAGTCTCCAGCATTTCTTCTTGCACACTTTGAACTTGATTTATATATTCCAAATGAGGGAAACAGAACTGGAATGAACACACTGTTTAAGATGAGGAGGTATCATCACTTGTGTAATATATGGCACTATAATATTTTCATCATTGCATAAAATGTATATTTAAATATCCTAATGTCCTAATGCTTTTCTGGTCAGAACACTTTGCTGAGCAGATGCTTCTTAATGAACTCTTTATAGTGACACCAAGGCCTTTTAGTTGATTTACAATGCATGAAGACCAGGAATAGTTCAGACTGTTTCTTCTCATATGCATTGCATTGCACTGACTTTAATCTCTCATCCTATTGCCCAGCTGATCATTTTTTCTGTCCTTCCAAAGTTCCTCAAAATTCTTCCATATCTAGGCTTACTCAGAATTCTCTCACATCTAAATAATTTTCTGTAAGCCATAATTTTCTGACATCTACTGTGCACTCTTTTATAGATCATCACTAAATATATGCAGTAATCCTGGCCATAGCACAAATTGTTAGGATATAAAGCTGTTAATCTCTTTCCATGCTGAAAGTTTGCATCTTATTCCTACAGTTTGCTTTTTCTCTCTTGACAGACTTCTAATCAATGAGATAACTTTTTGCTGCCGAGTTTTCTAACCACACAACTTGGATAGCACCACTTCATTCTTATCGGAGCAGCTTTGAGCTTCCACCTCCCGATCTGTGGTCCCTGGAATAAACCAGGGAGTTGAGATGGGTCCATGCAGATAGAGCCTGTTTGTATCCCCATGCAAAGGACTCAGCTTGTCGCTGCTATGCTGTGTTCTGCAGGATTCCTCCAGCACTTAGCAGTTTGTTTTGCAGGAGTGGGACGCAAAACCCAGTGAACAGACAGGAGCAGAGGCCATGCTGCGTCCAGCTGGCTCTCGGGCTGGGGTCTGGCCCTTGCTGCTTCCAGCTGGGACTTGCCCAAGAACAAGAGCCAAGAGCCGCACAAGCACTGTGCCCACAGCTCTGTTTGATCAAGGCTAAGCTTTCTGTACCTTTGGTGCGGCTTCAGGGGAGAGGCTGGAGGCTGAAAGGCTTGTCTGTATACCCTTCATCCACTTGTTCCAGTGGTTTTGTTCTCAGGGACAGCTGCACAGCAGCTTCAGAAGAACCAGTGGTGACACAAGGCTCGGCGTAGGAGCATTCTGTCTCTAGAAACCAAACATCTGATAAGAGTCAGGTTGTTAGCACAGTGCCTGAACCGCAAAGCAACAGGAGACCGGACACGTGTGTGTAGGCCAAGGGTCAGGAATGAGACCCAGCAGGGCTCCGCAGTCCTGGGTCTGCTCCCAGAATGGGGCAGGAAGTACAAGAGGCCGTGCACGTACAGTGCATTTCCCAGTGACCCCAGTGAAAGCCATGCAGAGCAGCAGCGGATGGGAGACTGCCATTGTGCACAGGCAGGATGCAGTGGGAACAGAAAAGCTTCAAGTGAGCAAGAACGGCAGGAAGAGGGAGTACAGGGGCTTCATCATTTGAATAACATAATCTTGCAATGACAAGATGAAGTGGACAAAGGGGCCTCTGCCATGCATGGCAGCTGGGCGGAGTGTCCAGGGCTGTGAGCAGCCCTGATGGTGACTCTCCCACCCGCAGGACCCCCAGTCCACACCACATCTGTTCCCACTCTCACAACACCCTCTGGTGTCCAGGGTACTCTTTTTTTTTTCTTTTTTTTTTTTTCCCCCTCATTAATACCAAACAGTGAGGATTTTCTTATCCAAAAAAGACCTACTGTTACATTGAAAAGTGAGAGCACAGCCTGAGTGAATCACCTCCTTGGACATGAGGATTGCCACCAGAGGACTGGCACAGCAGAAGGCTTCCAGTTTAGGTGGCATGGAAGATTTCAGCTTGCCCTAGTCTGAATAATTGAGCTGACGTGATTAGATCATCTTTTTGATGGTCTAATTGAATTATGTGTATTTCTAAAAGCTTTTCTCTGTGCTGCTGATGAATTTTGTCTTTGTACTGAGCCAAGCAGATGAGGGTGCTGATACAGGCAGCGCTGCAGGCTTTCTGTGTGCTTCCTGTAATGCATCTAATCACAGCATGAGGTCAGTGAGGAATCTTTGCACCTGTTAGCACAGGTTCTTCTCAGTTTCTCCCTTACTGGGAACTTGCTCAGTACCTTGCCCTGGTAGGTTTCTTTGTATTTGTCAGCTGCTGTGGGATATTATTCATCAGGTCATTTTCTGAAGATACTGGACAACCAACAGGGAAGCCCTTTGGCCTTTCTGGACCTGAGCAAGTTTCTATCATCCCAAGGGGTTTGCGCCTAAGCCCTTGTAAATTGTCAGCTGTACATCGACCCTACGAGGATGGGTGCCTTTTCACGCTTGCCTGACCTTTTCCTTATCTCGAGTACGGATTGCAGAAGAGGTGAGAGCAGGGCCAGCTGGCGGAAGGTGTGTGCAAAACAAGCTTGTTGCATCACTGAGAGCACTGCCGTCTGCAAAAAGAACGAGGGTGCCAGCTTCAGCTTCGTCCTGGGCAGAACCAACAGTGTTGCAACGATTGCAGCAGACAGGAAGTTTGTTTATCCGGGGGTGTCATAGCGCAGAGAGGAAGGCTTGGGAAATCCTGCGGTAACCCGTGTTTGTGCTTGGATGAACTTGGTGTCTTCAGTCACTTTCGAATGCAGATTTACAGCCGCGGGAAGCTGGCACATGAGAGAGCAGCTCCAAGGCTTCTCCTCCACCTCACCCACTGCCCATCCATACCTGCAGGCAGCCGTGCCTCTTGGCCACCCAGACCTCTGCTGAGAGCTGCTGCAAGCTATCTGCAGTGGGACGGGTGGGAAAGGCGCAGCTGCTGCTGCTTCCCCGCCTGCTCCTGCTTGGTTCTGCGCACGCGCCAGCTTTCATCTGCCCTGCTCTCGCTGTAGCTGCGTGTTTGTCTGCCGCACACCAAGCCAAACTGCTGCCTGGCCAGAATGCAAAAACTGGTCTTATCGAAGCAAGTGTTAGGGAAACTTCACTGCTACCAATCCTTTCTCCTCTTGTGCTTCCTGCAGTCTGGCAGCTGGAGCCAGCTGAGGCAAGGACCTGGCCAGCACCTGGACGTCCCACTAGAGCAGGGTGCATCTGGGGCAGCAGTCCTGCACCCAGAGCTCTGCTACCTTTGAAGCATGAAATTCAGCTGGTGTTTTTAAAATATCCCTACCTCTCTCTTCTACTGACAGGGTAATCAAGGCAGGATGCATTTCCTAACATGTCCCTACAATGCAGAGCCAAGAAGTTTTCTTTCTAGGAACAAAGTTGGTATGTGGAATGCTTAATTTAAGTGCAAAAAGTCCAGATGGATTTTGACAACGCCCTTGATAGCTCTTGCAGTTTGTCATGGTTGTAATCTCAAGACAAGAATTTGATACTAGATCAGTGTGGAGTTTAACACCATAACAAATGACAAAACCCATCTTCAGAAAATGGCACCCGAGGGTACATGTAATCATTTTCTTTCAGAAAAAAATAAAATAAAAAAGCCTGGGCAGAAAAGATGAACCCTATCAGCTTCTGTAGCAGAAATCACAAAATTCTGATTAAATTTTCTTTTAAAACTGTACTGTGGTTTCACTCTAGCAAAGACATGACATGTCATTCCCAGGCACTCCATAATGATTAGCAACTTGATGTTAAGAAGCCAGCATGATTCTAGAGACCTGACGATCAACACCCTGAATAAATAAAGGCAGATAAATTTATGCTCTCTGAAAATAGTATGTTCCTTGTTTTACAGTCACTTACTTTCATGTGTGCAGAGGACACATTGCCTTTACAAGGCAGTTCAGGTTTTTGCAGATTAACTGGTACAGGTTAATCAAAAGGGCATCCCTGTGTACCCAGCGGGCTGCTTGCAGCGTGACCTCCTGCTGTGGGCTGGGCCAGGAAAACACGCCAAACCCCTGCTCATGTCCAGGGGTGGGTGTAATGCAGTGGGGCTGGTCTGTTCGTTTTGTCCTCTGGAAGTCGTTTGGCTGAACTCATGTCCCAGTGTGCCCAGGGTTTCACAAGCGTGGTCCCAGTATGCCGCTAAGCAGATGCTCGCCTGACTCCCTTTTACCTAAAAATGATGGTCACTCACTGCATGAGTTCCTGTCTTTTCACCTCCCTCAGGATCCCTCCAGACTGGCTTTTATTCACTATTTCACTTATATTAAGGTTCCCAACACCTTTTTCATGTGAAGCCTGTCCTGTGTTCCTCCTCCTGACACCAGTGCTCAGGCTTTCTTTAACGCCTGGTGTCCCTGCTCACATAACTCCCTCCTCTCTCATTCCTCTGCACGTCTCTGCTTGCTGCCTGGGACTCCACAGCTCTATGGGGCTCCTGTGCTCTGCCTCTCACCACCTGCTTTTCCCTCTGGAGCCGTTCTCCTACCCACATCCTCGGAACATCACAGCAAGCAGCCAGTTGCCTCCAGGCCACATCAGTGATTTGGGAGTTACCACCATGTGGGACACCTTTCATCTCTCAAAGACTTTTGTCCTTGGAAAAAAGGCCGAACGGAGCTGTTGGCACCAAGGCAGTGGAGTAGCCCTGTTTCATTTGCTGACTTGCCTCTCGCCCGGCCTTCCCCCAGGCTCTGAGCTTTCTGTTAGGGATGCAGCATGACAAAGGTGACAATGCAGGCAGCTTGCAGGCACACTCCTCCTCCATCAGCACTTTTATCAGCGGAGGTCACCTCTGCTCAGGGCTCTTGAAATCAGACATGGTCGGCTCCACGTCCTTGGAGAGCCCTGCAGTAAGGCTGGTGGCTACGCATACCTGGCCTCTGAGGCCACTGCTGGGCTGGGAGGAAAGTCTGCTGCACAGCCTTGCGCTGCACCACGTCTCGCCAGGACACAGGCATTGAAACCTCTCCATGCTGCCCCCACAGCACACAGGGCTGGAGCAGTTGCCCCGGTTGTTCCCATGCCAGGTCCCACAGCTTTGGACACCTCTGCACAGGGGGCAAGCTCATTTCACCCTGCCATGGTTGCACAGGTATCGCGTGGTGACCCAGCGCGATAGCCCCTCTGCAGATCCAGGCAGGTCCCTCCTGCACATCCTCACCTTTTGGTCACCGTTCAGCTGCCGTGGGGCTGCCTGTCCTGCTGCCCTTCCTGGCTGTGCTGCACCCAGGCAGCCCTGGAGCCCCGCTCGTCACTGCCCTGCAATTTGTGCGGCCACGGCTGTCACTGGGAGGCTGGGTGCCGTGGCCAGGGCTTTGGTCTCCATCACCGTCAGCAGGTGGCACAAGGCTGCTGATGCTCAGCTCGCTGATGAGCACAAGCCCCCTGCTTAGTAGGGCAGGTATCATCCAGCCTAAATGACTGTCCTCTGCGGCGGCTGGAGCAGGCTGTCCTTACCCTGTCGTGCAGTAGGCAGCCCTGGGTCCCAACGAAGTCTTGCTGTTCCCTTAAATATTAATGATGATGCTCAGCTGAGCTGCCTCACTCCCGAGATTGCATACAGGGCAACATTCAGGCTTTTTTCCATCTTCATGTGCCATCTGCTCTTCCGTCATGTAATATGGAAAGGACAGGTCCTTGAATTCAGGAAAACCATTTGATAAATAAACATACCGTTTTCCTGTGATACCTTTTACTGGGGTGTTAACTGCTCTAACTGTGAAAGATAAATAAGTTTAATTAGTGTTAAGACATTTCTTTTTTAACATTTACAAGAGTCTAATTATTATTCTCCTTGCACAGGGAGACTCAAATGGAAAGCATAGCATAGACTAATCTCCTGTGAGGCGTGCACCGTCAGGAGTGTCCAATGAATAATGTAAGGCAGCCTGGCCATACTGCGCTCACATGGAACACCGAACTTTGCTCACACCGTCTGAACTCCTGTACACGAAGGATCGGTTGTTTTCCCGTGGGAGCTGACTGTTGGGAGCTATGTGGCTCAGAGTGGAAGGAAGATGTCTTTTTTTCATCACTGTAGACAGCTTTTACAGCTCCTGGGAGGAGCAGATTCAGCTGAAATAGGGCAGAGCAGCACTCATTGACACAGTGACGTGCGCTCATCATACAGGGTCTGCGTCTCTGACAGCCCAAAGCCCGGTGTCCCTGCCCTGTTCTTTTGAGGAAGTGTGTGAATATTAATTCACAAAGTACTGAGGACCAACAGACTCTCCTGGTCACTTTGCTGCTGCAGTGCTTGTTTTCTGGCCCCACCAAGCAAACCTGAAGTGTGTGATGGGTATATTAGAACTGTCGGTTCTGGCTCCCTGCATTCCCACAGGGAACCAACCAAGGAGCATCCAAAGCTACAAACAAATTTAGAGGCATGTTAGGAGAAAGCAAACTGGAAATAAACAATGTTCTATTAAAACCATTTCTTGCCTCTTGTAATGGGCAGCAGCAAGGGGCTACAGGAGATGGAGCCATCATGTTGCCTGTAGAAGAACCTGTTCTTTGGGGTGGTTCTTCCTAAACCAGACTAATTAGAAATCAATTTTGTCCAGATGGTGGAACGTCCCACCCCAGGGAAGTGTGGGGTTTCTCATGGTCATCTCCCCAGCGCCAGAAATGGTGATGGAGCTGAATGCAAACCCACATTCACCTCATGTTGGGAAGTCAGGGAGAGCAGTGATGCTTCTGAGGACACCACCAGCACTGGTCAGGACCAGGCCTGGTCGCAAGCACTGGGCAGGATGGGTCTCCTTCACTCAGGAGCAGCTCACGATCCTCAGTGCTTCTCTGCAAATGTGATGATATCTGCTAGGGAGTAACTGACAGGGAGACTGGGGACGTGCTGCTGCTCCTAGGCAGCACCCGTAGGAGAGGTGTTATGAGGCTGTTTCTTAAAAAAGCCCTGATCTTAACCTAAGCTAAATGAGGATGGGTTTTAACCAAGACACAGAGGGGAAGAGCTGGCACCATCCACGTGCTCCCGGAGCCCGAAGCAGCTCAGTGCTTGGTTGGGGCTTGGTCGGTGCTTGGTCAAGGGGAGGCATCACCCGCACAGGGGCTCGGTGCCCAGCCACTCCTCTGTGGGTAGGTGCCTGCCGTTACGAGGGCACCCTGACTCTAGGTTTGTGCTCAGAGTACACAGGCACGAGGCAGTTTTGCACGGGCAAACAGGCTCCTGGCTGGGTGCAAGGATGAGGGCAGGACCCTGACAGCACCAATCCCTGGAAGCAGGGCTGCCAGTCCCCAGAGTGGCTGAGCTGGGTGGTTAAGCAATTTGTATTTCTAGGGCCACCAATCCATCCTGAAAAGTTGCTGGCAGCATATCTGATGGGCAGCTCAGAAATCAGTGGTTCCGCCTGTCTTCCCAGCACACTGAGGCGTCAGCATCCCTGGGCTCCTGGGGACCATTACCTCCGGATTTATTCCCTAAATATTAATCATACTGCTCCCTGTTGGGCATGTTGCCTAAAATAATAACGATAAAACTCCCAACATAATCTCAAAACTATTACTATTAAAAGGACTGGATTCCTGCACTGACTGTAGCTAGATGTGATATTTAAGGGCCAGATCCTGCAAGATGCTGCATTCTCCGGCTGTGATCCAGCAGATAAATAAGCTGGTGTTTCAGCTCAAGCCAGTGAATCACCCCCATTAAAATCAATAGGATTAATGTCATTAATTGGGTAGATATAGTGCCTACCTCTGCATCCTCGTCACTGTCCTTCTGTGATTTAAAGCTTGGTTGAACCTTTTTAAAGTAATATCTCAGCCCCAAAAGGATAAGCAAAATTGACTAAAATCATATTTTCTCCCACATATCTGACTTATTGGCAGGAGGCTGTGAGGCAGCCTCCGAGTTCCCGCTGAAGAGGCAAGCAGGAGGAGCTCTGCTGGCAGCATGCAACCCTTGCAGCCCATGACAAGTGCTGCCTCCAGCATGCCCTCGCCTGCTCCCAGGTTTGTAGACCCCACTGGGACTGCAGGAAATGGCCTCGCTGGAAAGGTTATAGCCGGGGAACAGAGCTGTAGGGTGATGGAGCAAGGGAAGGATGGCAGAGAGAGGAGGAGAAGAAAGGAAGTCTCCCTGACAGTTCTGTCCTTAAAAGAATTTGAAGATGTGGTGGTCAGAACAGAGCTAAGCTTTGGAGGGAGCAAAAAGTCATTTTTTTGCAAGGAATGGAAAAGCAGGGAAAGGCATCCCTTCCCATGGCCATGCCCTCAAAAGCCCCACAGGCAGCTGGAAACAAAAGCACGATGCAGGTTTTCTTTCCAAAACAAACCAACATTTTATTAGCCTGCAGAGTCCTCCCATCAGCAGCCAGATCTCACCCAGCACACCCCAAGCCAGCTGCTGGGGACATTGGGGAAGATGAACTCGAGGAGCTTGCTGTGCCCACAGTGCTGTGCTTCTGCCACCATGAGATCTGTGCCTGGTCCTGCCATCATCTGATGACAGCAGCCATGATTGACACCTTTCGTGTTGGTCACATAAATCAGGCAATATACTATCTCCTGCCTGGGCTCCTCCTTCTCAAGCCTTCAGACCCTCAGCGTTGCTGGCAGGAGTGCCTATTACCTACGTTCCCACAGGCTCTGGCCAGGGGCTCCCACTCAGCTATTTCATGTCTTTGCTGTTTCACGGGGAGGGCTGCAGGTCAGGTGCTGGGGTTTCACTGCCCAGCCCCAGTCCTGCACACTTGAGAGCTTTCCAAAAGGGTTATTTTCCTAAGCCACAGAGAGCACACAACACTTCTATCTTCTGCTTTATTCCCTAATGAAAATCTTCTCCTAGCTAAATTAAATTGGCCCTCACAATACACCCAGCCCTGAGGGCAATTAAAGAAACATAATGAATCCTGCTTTGACTTTTTTTTTTTTAAGCAATTATCTTGAAGCAAATACAAAGGTGAACTGTGCAGCTTTTAGGAATAACATGATTCAGGGCTTTTGATGGGGAAAGCAATATAGCTTTGTAAGCCTCTTAGAAGTACTCGCACATGCAATTGCCCACGTGAAGAAGGGGTTGTGGCAAAAGATGAGAACTTGGGATCTGGGGGAGCATTATTCAGCTCTTCTGATGAAGAGATTTACAGTGGTCATATTTGCTGATCATTTGTATTTGCTGTACACATGCCAAGGGCATTGAAGTGCTGTTGAGAGCTAGGGCCAAAGGGCAGTGGTTTGGCACACAGGTTTGTGCAGAGAGGAGGAGGAGGAGACTGCAGCTGTGGCGAGCGTCAGCTGGGGGTCGTTGAAGCAGGAGGCAGCTGAAGGTTGGTTATAGCTCACGGAGAGGCTCCAGGTCTGTAAACAAGGTGTCTGTGATTTTCCACCCTTTTTGTGGTGGGTGGTATGGAGATGGTGCTTTGTTCCTCATGATCCAGTGGTTACTGGAGGTCAGATGGTCTCTTATCTCAGGCTGGACACGTGGGATGCTGATCCCAGTGAAGCTCAGGCTGTCTCTGCATTGGTACAGCACCAGACACACAGAGGCTGTAGTCTCCACATAGCAATCGCATCTCTGCTGCTTGCATCCACACTGAAGTCCCTGGACAATGAGCCTGGGAGGGTTTCCATGCTGTGCACAGAAGGGAAAACCCCTTACATGCAACCCCAAGCTTGGGAAAACCACTTCTTGCAAATGCCGCTTTTCCCTGGGGTGGGCACAGCAATAGGTTTTGGCTTGTGAATCTGCTGTGCCTACACAAAGTCATGGGAAGAGGTGCCAGGCAGAAATGAACCCCCCAAGTGAACGAAGCAGCTCTGCTCTTCAGTGGGGTCAGATCCTGGGAGGTGCGAAGGCAACGTACAGAAAACTGTTTGGGTTTCCAGCTTTAACAGCTTGTTTTATCTACATGGCTAATTAGTGGAAACAAGACAAAAACACAGCTCCCCGGCTTTGCCCTGTGCAGAAATTGGAGCTATCCCTGCAGATGCCTTCCACGTGTTTCCTCTAATTGAGCTGGCAGCCTCATTTGGGCTGGCTCCAGCCCGCGGCAGAGAGAGCAGCTCCGGTGCAGCTCGGAGGATGCTGCAAGGGGGCTCTGTGCTGGCGGCTGCAGATGCACGGGCACTGTCTGCCTTTGCCCCGGGCAGCACTGCCGCTCTCCCTGCAGCCCTCTGGCTCTGTCGCCAGCCCCGCTGCGCACTCCCCTGCCCCAGCACCTCCTCTTGCCCAGTGCCTTGTCCCAGCTGCTGCCCACAGCTGGGCTTGGCCAGGAGCTGTCCTTGCTCTCACAGAACCCGAGCTGCTTCACCTTTGTGCTTTTCCATCAAGCCTGGCCACAGCAGCAGAGCAGAGATGTCCGGAGATAACAGCACATCCCCGAGGCACCGGCTGCTCCCACGACACCCTCCCATCTGTGAACCCCATGTCCTGAGACAGGTGACTCCCAAACAGACATGAATCCCAACTCTCCATGAAGAGCAGCAGATGGTCACACTGGCTTTGAAAGACAACCCCTTGCAGGTGAACAGAGCTAGCACTTCTCATCCTCAAGAGCAGATTGATCCCACTGCATTTCGCTTTCTGAATGGAAAAGCACGGACAGGGGTGCCGCACACGTGGCAGAAAACAGACCCATTCATGGAATAAACAGGAGCAGCAGGTACACCCACGGCAGCCACTACCCGGCCACAAGCACCTGCCAGCTGCAGGGTGAGCCTGAGCCATGACAAGCTGTTCTCCTGGCATCCAGGTGCGCTGGAGCCCATGGGAAGCAGGGCTGTTTCGGGGTGCAGGGCGGCGGGGCCAGGCCCCTGGCAGGGAGGTACCCAGGTCCCCCTCACTCAGGAAACCAGGGGGAAACTGCATGCCCCATGCTGCAGAGGCTACAGAAGAGCCTCCCGGCCTCCAGCCTCCTGCTTCCAGGCAGGGGCTCTGGCTGCAGTGTACTGTCTCATAGCAAGAGTGTGACCTTTCCAGCAGCAATTAGCTGGGAAAGGAGGATGCAGCTAATGAGGGCACGAAGGGGCTTATCTCACCCAGCATGCATAGATGCTGACTATAAAATTCTTGGCAAAGACTTGAGGCTCAGTATTGATCTCGGGAAGGCCAGGTGTTCACTTGCATAAAAATCACAGGGAGAAACGCTCGTTGCTCCCACCGCTGATTGGGGCCAGGTCTACGAGGCTGATGTCTCCCCTTGCCCAGCGTGGCAAAGGGCTGCTTTCTCACTGGGTGACATTTGTTGCACCTGAGAGGGGTGGCACTGAGCAATTGGCATCCCCTTGGTGGCCTTGCAGAGCCGGTGAGACCGGTGCTTGTAGGAGATGGCAGTGGGGGAAGCTGGGCACCTCTGGAAAAGGAAAGGCTGCGGGCAATTGCCAGGGGCTGCAGTGCAAGGCTGGGGAATGGGAGCAGTGCCCGGCTCTGGGCTGGTGCTGGGAGGATCCGGGGGGGTCCCAGGCAGCAGCTGCTGCAGGGGCTGGGGGAGTTCCCTGTGGGCTCAGCCGATTGCTTTTCTAATTCCGCCCACTGGCAGCCAGGCATGGTTGGTGCTGCTGGAGCTGCTGAATGTGGGATTGAGAACGGATAATGAGCCCTGAGCATTTCTGCTGCCTGTACCTGCAGGAGGCTAGGACAAAATTCTGAGTCAGACAAAAACAACGTTTAGAAAATGTATCAGGCCCAGGCAGAATAATCAGCCACTGCTAACAATTATTTATCTCACCACCTCGGCGATGTCTCTCACTGTAATGTCCTTGCTGCCCGGGGCAGGCTGTGCAGGAAGGAGCATCCTGCACACCCAAAGCACGGTGGGCAACATTCTCCTTGCTGGAGATGCCTTGAAGAGATGTTGTTGAAACGTGGCAAAGGTGCAGCTCCACCACTGAGCACCTTGGCTGGGCTGTGATGCCAGAATTGGTGTTTCCCTCCCTGCTCGGCCCCAGCAGCATGCCTGCCACCTTGCAATCCCCACCATAATCATTTTAAACAAAACTTTAATTTGTGATTCTGTCCAGGCTGATAATCCCCATGCTGGCACACCCAGAGGAAATGAGTCTTGTACCATGGCAGGCTGTAATAACATATTGTAATATTTCTTCCCTCGGGAAATCCTACCAAGGGCACCGGAGATGTCTTGTGAAGAAGGATGGATGAGGCCCCGTGATCCACCTGTGAAGCACAGCAGATTTCTTCTGATTTTGTAGACAAGGTAAGAGGCACACAAATGTTCCTGGGAGCTCAGGAAAGTCACAGACCGGGGAATAAAACCCAGGAGTCCTGGTCCCAATCTCCAGTGTTTAATTACTAAATACAGTGGACACGCAGTTTCAGTGAACTGTCACTGAGGATTTGCCCCCATGCTTTCCCTGGAAGATGACAGAGGCAGTTGGGTAGAGCAACTACTATGCAGTAGCTTAAGCACCAAAATAAGAAGGAGAGAGGTTTACAGTGGCATGGCTTAGTTAACGTTTGCTTGTCAGCTTGGAGCGTGCACATGTTCAGATATCAGAGCTCAGCTAACTGATAACTGCTCGTTTATTAATCTCCGGTAACTCTATCTGCCCTCTCAGCCCTGAGTACAGAGCAGAGGCGATGTCCTCAGGAGCTGGAGATCAATTTAAATTTTAAAGTCTTGGTCCATGACTCACCCCATAGTGTCAGAGCTCCTTATAATAAATGTTTAGTGGATTTTCTATCACGTAACTGATCCCAGTTCGCTCTCTAGCAGCCCTGGCTGTCACGTATTCCTGTGCTGGAGAAAAAGCTTTTAATATCCATGCAGTGAGCATTGCAGAGGGCATGTACACGCCTGGAGGAGACCGAGATTTGGACTCTGGAAAGCTCTGCACCCACTTCATGCCAATGCTGACATCCTCTGGGTACCAGCACGCTCACAGAGCATTGCCTGGAAAAGAACACAACTATGGGGCCCCTGAATCTTGCTTTTGCTCATCTGTATTTGCACACTGTGCAGAGCTGCCTGGGGATCAGCATGTCCTGCGAAGGGCGTATCGTCTACCAGGGCTCAAGTGTTGGAGAAACAAAGTTGGAAAGTGGGAATCAAACCAAGATGATTAACTCCCTGCTTAGTGGCCCCAACCCGAAACCTGACTACTGCCAGCTTGGTGAGGTCTCATTGCAGGGACTCTGCTGATGCCTGGCCAGGACCAGACCACCCAGTGCCACCCTGGGGGTCCCTGCTGGGAATTAAAAGCCCTGGAGGGACGGTGGCCACAGCCCAGCACTGCTGACCCAAGAGGCTGCTCTGCATTAACCCCAGAGCATTGCTGACCAGAGATGCTTTTATTCTTGCCTTACGAGTTCTGCTTCTCAATAAAAGCAAAAAGCAATTTATGAGAGCACAGCCAGAAATGTGAAACTGTCTCAGCTGTGGCTGGTTACAAGCGGTTGGCGACTGAACCCTTGGGAATGGTGGGGAGTCACTGCTCCGGGGGAGCTGCTGCCTGCTGAAAGCAGAGGGAGGTTCCCCACCTGGGGAGGGTCCCCAACGCACACGAATATCCCACCCCACAGCCACGGAGCAGGACAGCGGCTGTGAAGCAGCTGCCATCATCACCACTCTCCCTTGCCCTGCAGCAGCTCATATCACGGGGCACAGGCAGCCTCCTTCTTCAGCCCATCGAGAGTCTGCTGCGGCTGGGAGATAAATGCCAGGAGCTGCAGAGACGGGGGGTGCACTGGGAGTACTGGGGGGATGTGATGCATGTGGCTGGCACCAAAATTTCGTGTTGATACCAAGCTGCTGGGACAGCCAAGGAAAAAACAGAGGCACACTCATTGCTTGAGATGTTTTCACCTTTATTAGGCCACCGTGCAGTTACAGACCTGCCGCCCACTCTGCTCCCCAGCCTGCCCCGACCACCCCTGCCTCGTGAGGAGCACTTCTGGTGCCTGGCCAAGGGCAATGCCACCCAGATGCTTTTCCTCCAGGTACAGCGACCCATCCACCGCCCTTGGGTCTGGGTCTGGCTGCCTGGCAGTCAACGTATTTGCAAAAAGCGCCTCTGTCCCAAGTCTTTAGGGATCCTCTGCTTCCTGAACAGCTTTGTAAGGTCAGTAGTGAGTAAAACGTAGAGGCCTGAGCTGCCGGGGAGCACAGAGCCTCTTGAGGAACCTCTGGAGCAAGTTCTTCCCGGGCTTCCCAGCAGGGAGCTCCAGGCTGGATCCCACCTCCAGGAAGCGAATCATCAGCCTCCTCTCTCTCTTCTCCACCTCTTTGCTCTCCAGCACACCCAGCATGGCACGTCTCTGGGGTGGAGGGAGTACCTGGCTGCCTCCAGCATCCCTGGGACCGGTGGCACCGGCACTCATCCGCTTGTGGTCTCTCAGGCCTCCACCCGTGTGGGAGCACCCATCTCCAGCAGCCCCGGGCACCCTGGGGTGTCTGCAGTGCCCTGGCTCCTGCCAGGACCTGGGGGGTATCTCAGCAGCAGGAGCTCGAGGGTGACCTGCGTGGAAAAACAAGGCCTCTTCCCAGGTGACCTGAGGGCTCTGCCCCAGGGTGACAAAGCCGTATGGCGTGGTGACCTTCGGGAGATGGGGCAGGGACAGAGCTGCCCAAGCAAGACAGTCCGGGATAGCCTGCACGCCGATGGCAAGCTCAGTGTTGGAGCAGGATGGGATGGAGCCAGGCACACCGCGCGTGTCCACCAGCACCAGCCCCGAGCTGCTGCCCCGTGCTGTCCCCACCAGCGGCCCCACACACCGGTGCTTCTCCAGGATGTCCAGAGAGGGGATGGTAAACCGTGGAATGCGGTCGGGGGTCACCACGTGCTGGAAGATGTCCCTGTAGCTCTTGTCCTGGAGTGAGTGAGGACAGAGCATCGCCTCCCGACGCGGCATGGCGGGACTGGCAGCTGCTGGAGCAGTACCTTGTATTTATGCTGTGCAGGCAGCCCTGATTGCTCTGCGTGCTGTGACACCGGGTGACGCCAGCTGCCACATCCCTGCACCTGCTCTTGTCGGAGCAGAGGCTGTTTGTCACCCACTCGGGCACGGGGAGGAAGCTGGAGGGGACACACAAGGAAAGGCTGGCCTCGCTCCCTTCCTTTCAGCTTTATTGACTCAAACAAACCCCAGACTCAGCTTCGCCGCAGTGCAGGAGCGATGGGAGGGTGCACACAGGGAGGAAGATGAGGGTCCCCCTCCCTTAGGGCCATCAGGGGGCAGAGAGGGTCTGAATTTTGGCATCTCAGCACCCTCTGCCTTAGCTATTTGCACCAGCACAGACAGAAGGGAGACATCCCACCCCAGAGTCTTGGCTCTGCAAGCTACAACCCACACAGGGAGATGAGCATCCCAAATTGTAGAGGAAATTGAGAGCTATCACCCCCCTTGAATGAGGCACCAGGCTGAGTGCTGACACCAAGGAACCCCCAGAGGAGGGCACACGGGGCTGCCCCGCTGGTGAGTGGGGCCAGCAGCTCATCAGCGCAATGGGGAGCAGCTGGTCCAGAAACTACAAGTAGCTGGGGGCTGGAGGCTGGGCTAAGCCACGTTTGGGCAGCCTCATGCAGCAGCAATCCCAGCCACACAGCAGTCCGGTGCGGGCAGAGCTCCTCCAGGTACCTGGAGTGGGTTCTGCTGGGGCAGGGGTGAACCTGGAGTGCAGGATGGCTGACCTTTTTCTCTCGGTTTAGGGGAGGATGGTTGTCTGCAACAAGCCCTACTCCCTGCCCAGCAGGATCCTGTGCCAGGTGCTTCAGCTGGGCTTCGTCAAGAACCTGGTAGGCGATGCTCCTCTGCTGGAGGGGCTTGAGGGCAAGGGGATGGGATGGTAAAACCTTAGGATTGGCAGTTGCTTGGCTTCTCTGCTCTATCATTCTCTCTGCTCTTTAAGTCTGTTCCCCCTGCTCTGCACTCAACGTGTGCTCATCCTCTGCTTTTCTCCCATTCCCATTTTATCCTCTGTCTGATTTGGTCTTGTCTTACTCCTCTTCTGCTAATGGTTACTGCAGCATTTACGTTTCTCTTCTCTGTACCAGAAGAGATGGGAGGTTTCTGGGGACAATGTACAACCTCAGTGGTCCCTGTTTACCTCACTGAAGTTGGTCCTAGTCATGCTGGGAGAGAGGTTAAGGGTTTCACTGGCTACTTGAAGTAGCTGGAAGGTCTCATGCTACCAAATGTAATTCTCTCTTGCTTGCAGCTGAAGATCCTTCAGAAAGTATCAGCCTGGGTTGGGCTTGTGGTCCCTGTAGAGACCATTATCAGCAAAGTCTGCCCCATGCAGTCTCCCACCAGACCTGGACGACTTGCCAAGAAGCGCCGTGGGACGCTGATGCGTCTCCTCCTCTCCATTGTCCCCACCAGGATCCAGAACATCCTGGGCCAACTTCCAGCGGACTGGGGCCAGAGCAACATGCCCAAGGGTAAGAGCTAGGGCCTTCTGGAGCACCCAAAGGGCTTGCAGACCAGAAGCACAGAGCATGACATCCAAACACATTGGGTCTGAAGCTCCTGTGCTGGGTAGAAAGCTGGAAAATGCACAGCTGTGTGTTTATTCTGTATGCACTCTGCCTCCTGCGGATCCCTGCAGAGATTCGTGAGGCTCTGATCAACCCATCTAGTAAAGCAAACAAGAGGAAACGGGACGATGTTGCTCTGGAGGAGCAGGTGTCCTGGGTGGTGGTGCTGGAGAGGGACCTGCCGGAAGATGACCCTGAAGATGTCACATACGAGGTATGGTGTTCTGGTGGCCAAGCAGATCCTCTCCTCAGGGGAAAGCAAGTCAGGATTGTTTGACCTCTGTCCTCCCGGTGGACTGGGAGCTTCACTGTGTATGGCTGTGGAGGAGCCTGCGCAGAGAGCTGCAAAGAGGCTTCCTTTGTCATATGCCCTTTCGGGGCTGCAGGCTGTTCAAGGAGAATTTGAGCATCACGTCTTCAGTGTCTGAAAGTGTGGGTGCCCTGTTTGCCCCATAACACCAAAATTCCCCTTCAGTTAGTGTCCCTGCAAGGCAGCACCACGGTCACCCGTGGCTGCTTTGCTGCAGGGCTGGTGCCTCCCTCAGGGACTACCTCTTCCCTCCCCAGCCCTCGGATGTGGAAACAGACAGCGAGGAGTACAAGTCCCAGAATGACACTGAGACAGACCTGGAGTTTGAAGAGTGGGATGGGACTGTTGTGTTGAAGGAGTCATCAGCTCTCCAGGTGAGTGAGTGGGCCTGCTGCATACATCTGCCAACTTGGTCCTGGGTAGGGTTTCATATACTGAGCTGGAAGGACGTGCTTTGGTCCTTCCTCCCTTGGCTACAGAAGGAGAGGTTTCTGGGGTGAGTTCACAAGATCATTCATGGGTTTTCTGTGCTGCCTGTCCATGTCTCCACAGGTGGAAGATGTGCAGCCCACTGGGGATGGGGATACCCCAGAGCTGCTGGCTGCGAGCATGGAGCAGGGACTGAGGGACTCAGCTGTGTCCAGCAGTGGGGAAGATGCTCCTGACACTGACAGTGGTGATGGTGATGCCCAGAAGCCACCAGTTGGTGAGAGCAGTGGGGATGGCAGTGGCCAGGAGCAGGAGGTGGATCATGAGAGCAGCAGTTTGCAGTGTGAGGTGAGGACTCCTCTTGCATGAGTAATAGTCCCACCTGCCCTCCTTTATTAGGTGAGGTGTCATAAACTGTCTGTACTCAGAGGGGTTTCAGCTTGGGAAGTTGCCCTCAGGCTCTGAGTTTTTGGGACAGCTCTGGACAGCTCTCCCTTCTCTTCTCTGCCATGTGAACCAGGCAAGGATGGTAGGGCTGTGGCTGTCCTCCCCGGCAAGGTCACATCAGCCCCAGACATGCTGCTGAGGTGATGCTGGTTGTGCACAGAGCCCTGGACACCTTCATCCCCTGGGTGTCAGGGCTGCCAAAAGCCAGCTGAGCACCTCATGCTGGTACCTAGGGCAGCTCCCTCTGACCCAGAATCTTCATGACACCATAACCCAGAGATCTTTCCCTGAAAATTGGGGAGGGTTTGTGGGAGAGTCTTCATCACCAGTAACTTTGCATGGGGTCCTTCACTGCTCTAGACCCATCTGTCCCCAAGGCACTGACCAATACCCTCCCACCTCTTATGAAGCTGATGCCCAGCTTGCAGAGAAATGGAGGGTGAGGAGGTGTGGGGTATGTTTTGTGCTCAGTGGCTCAACCCTCATGCTGACTGGCTGCTGTGCTCAAGAACAAATCTCTCATCTTTTAAATCTCTCATCCTTTTCTAGGGTAAGTAGGAACCCTGGCCTGTGGGCCCAGATCTCTGCTGTGGCTGTGAAGTGCCTGTCTTTCTCTGGCTGCTGTGTCCTAGTGTAAGCTGACCAGTTAATGACATATTGATATTTTTGAACTTTATAATAAAATTACCCTATTTTTTCATGTGAATTGGGATTCAGTTGGCTGTCAGTAGCTGGACCTGGTAGGCTATCTGTGCCAGGCGGCATTGGCACACTGCTGCTGGGAGCATGGGGTTGCCAGTGGGACCTGTGCCCCAATCCCACCTGTGGAAAGGCTTTCCATGCCCCCCAAGGGGGTTATGGCTTTGGGGATGCTGTGATGGGAAGGGGTACAGGTAGTGGAGCAGTGTTCCCATACAGCAGTGCCTGAGTGTGGCCATGCTGACTGGTCCCCAGACGTCCCTGTGCTGGCTGTCCCCTGATGTGCAGGATGGGCACCCCCACATACACATCACCAGAAATAGAAGAGGCAGCAAGCCTGTCTTTGGGATAAACCAAACAGCTTCGCATGGAAGCCACATTGCTTGCTGAGCCCTTGAGGGTCTTCAGTCTGCTGGGATATTTCTGCCTGGGGCCCTCTCTGACTGAATCCTCCAGAAGACCTCTGTTCAGTCCAAGAGTTGAGCAAGGGGTGAGTCAGGGTCTGGGACGGGAGGCTGGGATCAGGATTTTCATGAACACAACCTGGAGTGACTTTAGGTTGGCCGACACATCTGTTATATGGAACAAATGACAGTAGCTGAAACTGAAAAGAGCAGTAAATCTTCCAAATGTCAGTAAAATAAAAAGGGCACAGCCCAGGGTGCTGAGCTTTTGCTCAGGGCCTGCCTGGAGGCTGTCTGATGGCACAACTGCCTCTAGCTGTGTTTGCATGTGCATCAGCTCAGACTAACAATGTTCCAGCTGATAAAAATAACTGGCAGCCTGCAGTGGGGCTGTGCTGCTGAAGGAGCTGAGCCATCTAGCAGGTCCAGCCTGGATGAACCCTTCCAGCTGTGCTTGATCCCTGCCATGGGCAAAGCTTTTGAGAAGTGTCAATCCTTACCAGGGAGGGAGGTCCTGAGATACCCCCAGGTTTTGACTCTGTGTCCCAAAAAAAAGTGGGAGTTCAAAATCCCACAATTAAGTCAGAATGGTGATGGGGATGGAGATATCACTGCTTCCAGCCCTGCTGTGATCAGGGGTGCTCATGTCTTCCTAATCACAGATTGTTTCAGCTGTCAGAAGCAGCTCTGGGTTGTGCTGTGCTCTCTGCAGCTTTTCCCCTTGGGCTAAAGTTGTCATGCTCTGGCCAGCAGCAAATGCTTTAAAGGATGAAATGCTTCAGCTTGAAATTGGTCGGTACACCTGAGCTCAAGCTGCAGCCTGTGGAGCCCTCCCTGGGGCTCTGAAACTGGCCTTCCACGTGTGGCTCTGGCCAGAGACCTGCTGCAGCTCCACGTGGCTCTGCTTCAGTAGGGCATGGCTTGGGCTGGGCAGGGCAGATTTCCTCCCAGGTTGGATCAGTTATTTGTGCACACCCAGTGTGCAGGACCGTCCTGAGTGTCAAAGCTCAGGTAGTCATGAGCTGCCCCTCATCCTTCCCTATGGCAGTGTCTCTTTAAGTGCAGGTATTCCTCTCACCTTGCGTTATCTGCAGCCACAGCAGCAGGGGTTTCATTACTGCTGAATAATAGCAAGGTTTTACTTAAGGTTGATGAAGGAGCTGATATTGCAACTCACGGATATTACGTTGGGCTCTACATTACGTTAATTGCTCCTTGTTTGTTTTTTAATAGCCCTATTCTCTGCAGCCAGCATTTTCAAAGCAGAGAATGATAAAACATCACTTAGTGGCACACAGCTAGGTAAGGATATTTTCTGAAATCTGTGTGGGATTTTCTTGCTGGCTCCTGAGCTTCGGTAATGCTGGATGTGAAGATAAAGAGGGGGCTTTGTTCATTGTCTGAGTGCCAGACTGCAGAACCATTACGCCTCAAAATGTAGTGAGGAAGGGACTAGCACTAAACCTGGCTCTGAGCTCACCTGCAGATCAGTTTTGGGCACACCTGTCTGCAATGAGGTGCATGCCCAAATCCTCTCTGAGTCTTGAGCCCTGATTTAGGGAGAAGAGCCTTCCTCAGATGAATGTGAAGGCAGTAAATGGCTCAGAGGAGGGAGAATGAGCTGCAGAGATGCTTTATCCTGAGTGTTCACCTTGGATCCGATCCAGGTATGTGCTGCGATTCTGTGGTCACCTGGGGGGGGGGGGGGCAGGACAGGGGCCACCGCTGCTGGAGGGGACAGAGGAGTAACCCCCTGTTGGTTCCCAGGACTGTGGATGAACTTCCCTGAATACCTGCTTGTGCCTGGGGCTGGCTTGGCTGCAGCAGGGCAAGGCTCATACCTCGCACAAGGGTGGGTTTGTGGCTAGAAGGATGCTGAGGGTGGCTCGGTGGTGCTGTGGTGTCTCACCTGTGGGGCGTTACAGGACCTGATGCTTCCTGGGGACTCAGCCCCTCCTTGTGCTACAGCTGGGTGGAGATGTGGGGACTAAGAGCGGGACATGAGGACGGGGGCATCTCCCTCCATTGAAAGGCGTAGTTCTTTGCTAAGCACCTCCAAGCATCTTTCCCTTTCCTCTCCTTTGTCCCTGTTCTTGATCTGTGATCTGGGAGCATCCTTCTGAGCAGGCAATGGGGGGACCCCTCGGGTTGTGCCCCTCCTGTCCTGCTCAGCCTCCAGCGGCTCAGAGGAGATCCAACCCCCCTGCCCCCCAGGTAGGTGCTCTCTCAGTGCTGTCATCTGCATGAGGCTTCTGCCCATGCCTCCCAGACAATAAATCCCACTTTATTGTGTGATATTGAGCTCCGGGTGGTGCTGAGGGGCTGCACCAAAGGCCTGGCTGGTTCCGCTCCACAGCGCAGGCAGCTGCTCTCCGAGCGCTGCGGCTGCCCTGAACGCAGTGGTTTTACAACTGGTGCTGCAGCTGCACCTCGGCGTGGTCAGAGACCCTTCCAGGGAGCTGCCAGCACCAGCTTTCCACATGGGCTGGCTTCACATCCCCCTACAGCAGGAGTTTATCTGAATGCAAGAGCCTAGGTTGCTTTGAGCAACTAAAAGAGTGTTTCAGCCCTGAGCTGGACACACAGAGATGGGGACAGCCAAAGGTGTGAGTAGTCCAACCTCTTGCTGCAGCCAAAACTGAACTCCCTTCATGGGTGCTCCGTGCTGCCCATCTGCCCCCGGGGTGCAGGTTGGTACGGGAGTGCTCCAGGCAGTGAGCAGTGCCACTGGAAGCAGACCCCTTACCTGGGGGGAGCACCGTTTCCAGGCCAAATACTTTTGGCTCATGTGTGCTCTGAAGACTTCCAGGGGCCAGGAGCCAATATCTGTGCTGCCAGCCTAGTTGTCGTCTCTTGTACCAGGGTCACAGCTGGGTGGCACTGGGAAAGCAGCGCTCTGCTGGAGGCTGAGACTGCTCTCCAGCAGGAGGCCAGTGTCCAGAAGAGCTGAGGTCTGCAGACTTATTACATGTCACACTGTGAGCAAAGCAACTGAACAGTCATGAGATGCCATGGGCTAGGCCATTCACTCACTAATGTTGATGTCCAGCTGAGGTGGGGAATAAGCGGTGCCTCCCACGTGTGCGCCTTCCCAGCCAAACCCCCAGTGAAAGCTCTGGAAAACAAAGATGGAAGGAGAGCATGCTGCGAGCGTTCACATGCACATACATTAGGGAGGTGACTCATAAAAGAGTAATTTTCAGGTCCTATTAACTTCATCCATGCACTCTCCAAAACGTGCTCTATTTATTCATCTTCCATTTAAGATGCTGCAAATATTAGCTTAGAGAAGTGGGAGGTGGTGGGGAATGCTGAGAGCCAAGGCGTGCTCCCACTCCAGCTCTGGTCTGGCTGTGCCCGTCGCTGTGGGTCACCCAAGGAGGTGAGCAGCCTTCTGGGACCTCTATGGCTCTTCCAGCCTTCTTAGCAGCTCCTGGGTTTATTTCCAAAAATGATTTTTTTTAGGAAGAGTCTGGAGCAAAGGGAACTTTATGCCCAGAACAGCTCAGAGCAGCTGAGGAACTGTCCTGGATTGCATCTTCTACTGTGCGCTCCAGCCAGCTCCCACCTCAGCTCCAGGGATGGTAACAGGGAGGGGGGAGTTGAAAGACCACCTAGATCATCACCATCGGAGGGTTCTACCCCTTGGGTCATGCCTGGCTCAGCTCAAGGTTTTAATGCAGCTTTGCTAAAACAAACCCAGCACTCCTGCAGCTCTGGGGCCAGAGGTGGCTTCTCTTGCTGCTCCTTGGCTGTAGCTCACCTGTGGATCAGAGGCCAGGGGCTCTCATCCCGGGGCTGAACGCCATGAGGTGCACGAGGGAGCTGCTGGCACTGGAGGCAGCCTCCCTGCATTCTCTTGCATGCAAGCAGCCCAAAGGCAGATGTCCTCCCAACAGCCATGCATCATTCATGCAAGAGTGCTCCCCATCTGATAAATCATATTAGAGAGACAAGACACAATGGGGCTTTTAATTATAGAAACAATTACTCAGGATTAATGATGGCAGAAGTGTGATGAATTATTGTTACTCCTAAAGTTTAATGCAGCTTTGGTAGCTTTAGTCAGATGTAGAGAGTAATGAGACAACACTTCCTTGGGACTTTGCTTTAACTAGTTTCATCCTCCTCTCCCTCTTGTTTGTGCAGATGAGACACGCTTGGGGGCTTTCAGCAAATGCAGGGGCTCAGCTGGGTGAAGTTTTCTGAGGTTTGTTATGGAAGGGGCAGGGCATGAGGAGGAACAAGGGGAGCTGCTGTGCTGGAGCAGAGCCTGCAGGTGGGATGAGCCCTGCGAGGTGGAGCAGGGACCCCTGCATCGGCATTGCAGCCACCGGCCAGTGGCCCTCAGTGCATCCTGCTGAGCCTGGGGGAGGCTGCACTGCCTGACTCTATCCTGCTTACAAGGCATTAACAGCGAAAACAGCTTGGGAAAATGCAATAGCCAGCAACAGCTTCCCTGTGCCCAGAACCCTAATTCTGTCCTGTGAAGGACCTATGGTCCTTTGGGAACAACTGCCCCACTCCTGCCAATGCCTGAAGTGTGCAGGGCCAGTGGGCAGGCTGCCTTTGCATCTGTGCCCAGTTGTGGGCATTCAGTTCATCTACTCGTTGGCATCCTCCCAGTATGGCACCTTTGGCCGGGAGGCGCAGGGCACCAGATGTCCCCAGCTCCCTGTGCCAGGCAGAGCCCTTGTTCCCAAACAGTTTTTCCTTCCATGGAGGAGGTGGGTGGATTTGTTGCCTGCGAGATGCTAATAACACTGGCCCAGTGCCCAGTGCAGTCTCACCTCCGGTGCTGATGCTCTCCGAAATGTCTCCGCAGCCCCAGCGGGTGCAGGAGCACAGCCCCTGTCCCCTACAGCCTGCCGGGTGCTGTGCCTGGCCTGGGCTGACGGCCACACGCACTCACCCGTGCACCTGTGTGCCCTTAGCAGCCCAACTCTTCCCAACTGGAAAAGGGGCTTCATGCATGGAGCCTCGAAGCTTTGGGGCAGCCGGACGGCTCCGGCTCCCGGTCCCCGTGCAGGCAGAATGGGTGAGGTCAGGGCTGCATGGACACCTGTGCCTCATAAACCCAATGCACGTGTGTGGGCTGCGACGGACTCTCAACAGCTGGATTCCCTGGGGAAGAAACTGCCCTCTTCAATCTGGTGCTGGCTGATGCTCCTGGAGACCAACGTGACGTCAAGGGATGATCCTCCTGGTAAATTTTAAGCCATTTCCTATTTAAAACCAATTTCCTAACCGTGACGGCCTCTCTGTCCTGCAGAAGCCAAGCTCTTAGACAGTCATGGGAACAGCACTAAGCTGGAAAGTAATTACGTGTTCCTCAAAGAAAAGTTGAAGTTTCCCAAGTCTTCCTGGTTACTAAAGAAGTCATCATCTGTCTTTCATCCCAAATTAGACCTTGAAAACCCTCCTGGCTTATGAATCAGATCTACCATCGTTGCACACCAGTGTAATTTGCCTTGTCTTTCAACATAATGGCTCTCATCCCACTCAGAGGACGTGGAGTGAAGGCAGGGAGCTGAAAAAAAGCAGGACCCCAGGTTCCCAGTCGCGTGTGGTGGCAATGTGCCATCCTCAGTGCAATTGGGGCAGCCTTTCCTTGGGGATTTTGGTGCTCAGAGTTAGTGTCTGCCCACAAAGTGGGAAATCTGGTGGTGGCTGGGGATGCATTCCCGTGTGAGCTACATCAAAGTGCAGCTTTTCTCCTGAGATATCTTGCAAAGTGACAGATGGGTCAGAAATGCTGCAGAGTTGAGAGAGAGTGACTAGAAATAGATGAGGAGGACTTCTCCTGGTTGGTAGCCCTGGTAGCTGCCTCGGTCCCGAGGCAGGGAGGTGAGCACCCAAGGAGCTCAGCAAGTGCACTGAACAGGCGCAGTGTTGGGTTCCTCTTGCCACTGGGTGGTGTGACCCAACAACCCCAGGGCCACTGGAGGACGCGACCACAGCTGGAGCTGATGAATTAAGGACAGAGAACCTGGTTTGCCTGCATGAAGCATGGGGGCAGCCGTAGGGCCGCAGGGGATGCACTGGGGACAGTTTCTGTCTCATGGGTGCACATGGCACATTTGCCGTCCAGGCACTGCAGTGCCTGGAATCCTAATCGCCTGCAAAGCGGCTCTAATGATATTTGAAAACGAGCCTGGAGCTGCCGGGAGGAATTCGATGTCGTGCTCAGATAAACACAGGCAGGGTTCTGGCGGGGGCGGGAGTGCCTTCTGCACACTGCAGCTGCGGGAAGGGTAACGTGGGCTGCATCGAATCAGGACGCATCCTGCTGGGGACGGGGCGGGAGGCAGTGGGGCGGCCGCCCCCAACTCTCCAGTGGCAGGGAGCAATGGGATGCGTGGGCACAGACCCTGCATGGGCTTGGTCAGGGCTGGAGCAGGGACATTGGACCCATCAAGCAGTCATCGGTGCCTCTGCTGAACCAGGGAGAGAGGGGGTGAAGCAGGCGGTGTCCTGCAGAAAGCTGCTGCACCAGCACAGCTCATCACATCACCCTGCGCCAGGAGGGCCAGGCTGCGCATGATGATGCCCAAGCGCACACAGCCCAAGCCTCGGCTGGTTTTGTGTTGCCAGGTTCCCATGAGGGCAGTGCCAGCCCCTTTGCCCCATCCCACGGGGTTTGCACCAGGCAGGGCAGTGACACCGGTGGGGGAATGGGAAGAGAAATTGTGTGTGGGAAGCACCGGCTTGCTCCCTGAGCACACTTGTTCTTGGTCCTGCCTGCACACTGCCTGAATCCACGGGCACATGTGGCACTGCCCAGCCCCAGAGCAGAGATTTGGAGCCATCTCGCTCACCCCTTGGCATTCCCGGAGGAGCTGCTGCTCCTCCTGAGCCCCAGTTCCCCTGGGGCAGGCGTAGGGCTTGTGAGTGTTATTGCTGCTGTTACCAAGCCGTGGCTGGTGCTTCGGGAAGGGACGTTCACTCTGGTGCAGAATAACTGCGGCACCAAGCACCCAGTTGGGAGCTGCTGAGGGCACAGCTGCTGGAGCAAGGTGCAATTTGGGTTTGTTGGCAGGGCAAGGCAGGTTTGGGGAAGAGGCTGCGGTGGCTGTCTATGCTCAGAGCTGGATTTCAGAGGCTGATGTTCCTTGCATGGGGGCAGCTCCTGGGGTTTCTCCACCCGAGGCAGCCCCGAGCCCCACAGTGTCACTGCCCCGACCTCACCACTCCAGGCTGCTCCAAGCCCCATCGTCAGTCAGAGCTGAGGTTACAGCAGGAAGGAGGAACCAGGGCACATCTGCTGGCAGCAATTTCTCCTATTAATTTTTCCCGGTGCCTGGAGCACCTCCCTGCATCTACACGGCAAACAGACACCCCTTGGCTGCAGGGATGAGCAACGAGCTAGGCAGCATCAGTCTCCCTGCAGCAGTGTAAATCAGTGGCCTCACACTTAGGTGTTGGCAGCAATGGGGCCAAGGTCCTGTGCGGGCTCCTGAGCTCACAAAGCGAGCGGCTACAGAAGCGATGTCCCTGCAACGGGGCCACGGCACCTGGTGGCAGCAGGGGCACGGCCCCGACGTGCGTCATCCCTCCTGGGCTAGGGCGATGGGCACGCTGGCTGTGGGGGACATTGAGCACACAGAGCTCCTGCCAAAGGCAGCTGGCACCAGTGCTCAGCGGCTCTGCAAGAACTGGGACAAGGCCCTAAATAAAGGGAATGGGGGAAATCCTCCTTTTGTCACCTTAGGCTGGCTGGCTGCCGGGAGGGACATCTGAGTGCTTGATGTCCAGGGGCCCTAACACGGCCGGCAGAGAGCCAGGCACCAGATCGCTCCGTCCCTCTTCGCTGTCACACAAAGCCACAACAGCTGGAGGGGGAAAGGTCCCTTCTCCTTTCCGTGGGGATAAAGACCATTTGCCTGACCGTGCTGCTGCTGGGGACAGCTCAGAACAGCAGGTGTTTGGCAAAGAAACTTTTATTTTAGTTACCAAATATTTATTAAAAGTTACAAGGATTAGTCATCAGCTCTTGCTGTGTTTGCAGAGCAGGTATGTCTGCCCGGTGCTTTGTAGGTAAATACAAGGTGAGATGTCTTCCCCTAGGGGTTCATGCTCTGAAGCAGATCAAAGCCACAGCAACAATGGGGTCAGGGCAGAGCTGCACGGAGCCGGGCTCTGTACAGGGAATGCCACCAGCTCCATGCAGCAGAGGTCATGGACAGTGCTTGCAGTGTGCGATGGGGTGGTGCTGGTGGTGACATTGTCCCTGTCCTGTGCTCCCCAAATCCAGGAGCATGAGCACCATGCACTGGGGGGAGGCTCCATTTTGGGGTGCAACCCCCAGCCCTGCACCGATGGGTACAGGTGCCTCTGTGCTTGGGGTGCCGGCTGGAGCGAGCCCGTGGCATCTCGCAGCTGGGTGCTGCAGGGTCTCATCCTGCTCATCCGTGCCCGGCCCACATGGAGGGGATGCTCCATGATGCTCCTCCCGTCCTCCCAGCCCGAGAAGGGGACAACCACGGGCTGGTGTCCCCAGGGTACCCAGGGCCTTGCTGCCTCCGGCCATGCGGTGTCACTCTCCACTCACGATTGTGTCCCTGCAAAGCAGGCGACCAGCAATCCGGGGGCTGGGGATTAACCCCCTTCTGTGCCCCCCAACAGCAACTGGGCTCCCAGGGAAGGGCACTGGGGCACAGATGGGGCAGGGTTCAGCCAGGCATTGCCCACCCTGGTGGGACAAGTCCTGGGGCCGCTGCTGTCCCCGGTCCCCATGGCCAGGGCTTTGGCTGCTGCTGCCCTGTCCTGGTGCAGGGGCCATGCCCTGGGGATGCTCCCCCCGGGTGCTCCCTCGCATGCCTCCAGCCTTCCCTCCCCCAGCGCCAGAGGGGACCCCAATGAACTCTCCCCCCCTACACCCCGAGTTCTGCGGGGTCCAACACCATCTGCTGGACCGGCCGTGGGGATCGCAGCTCCTTCTGTGAGTTCCTCGAGGTTTCATTAGGCACAATTAATGACCACCAAGAGCCAATAGACAGTACGTGGCTCCCACTGCATCCCTAAGGGGGGGAAAAAAAATCCCTGGCTGTCACCAGGGCTGGCAGTGCCGCTTGCTGCATCTGGGCTGGCAGGGGACCAGCACACCCAACAGGGCTGGGGCTGCCAAGGGGCAGCAGTGGGCAGGGAGAGGCCCTGGCTCCATTGGGAAAGCTGCTCTGCTCCTCAGCAGGAGAGCAAAGTGCAGCAAAAGACAGATTACCTCTGCTTATTGCTTTCTTTTTTTTCTTTAGCACTTTTCAGCCAAAAACTCTTTGGGATTTTGAGTGTGTGCTAGAGCAGCTGTGATTTTTTTCTGTCTCTCTCTCTTTTTATTATTTGTTTTTAATTTTAATCATTTTGCTGAGTCTGTGTGAAAATGACCCAGAAAGCACTATAACTTGTCAAGCTGCTCCCAGCGCTGGCTCAGAACAGCACCTCCGAAAACAGACCCTCCCTGAACCCTGCTCACCCCCTGCATTGCCCCGGGGACTCCCCACCGGCCTGGCTGGTGCTGACACCTGCGGGTCCCTCTGCTCTCGGGGTCACACGTGCCAAGCGTCCCCCCCACCCGGCAGCAGTAGGGCAGCCGCCTCCATCAGCCAAAACCAGCTCAGTGCTTGTTCCCCACCACACGGATGCTGCAATTCCCCCCATCCCTTGATTAAGAGTAAGGCAGGCCCACAGAGCGAGTGCGGGGGGAAGGTGGTTTAATTGACTCTGTGTTTTTGAAACAGTGGCTTAATGAGTAGGTTCAAATTAGCCAGAATCACCTTTTCAGCCTGGGGAAGTGAAATGAAATGCAGGTTGCTCCAGAGCCGCCCACACCCTCCACACCAGCCTCTTACAAATGCATCTCCAACTAAAACAGCTGCATTTCTCATGCTTGGATTTTTCATCTTTTATTAGGCACATCAATTGTTATCATTTAAAACAACAACAAGATGCCTTTGCACCTGTGTAAATCTGCTGGTTTTAACTGCAGATCCAGGGATGAGGCTGGGGATGAAACTCAAATGGGAAAGTCTGAGATGCCTCTGTCTGCAGTGAAATTATAACTCCCCATCCCAGAGCAAATGAGCAGTAGGAGGCAGCTAGTAATCTCCATCAGCAGAAGCGCTGGGCTGCAGCACAGCAGGAAGGGTGGAAGTTGCAAGTGGCACTGATAAAACACCCAAGCTAGGAGAGCTGTTGGCTTTTCTCCTGGCAGCATCCTGCACAAAAGGAGCAAATTCAGGCAAGAACATCTGACAAGGGAGCCCACAACACTAAATCAGCCTGGGTTTGAGAGCTGTGCCTTGCTCCTTAACCCTGGTGTCTGTCCCTCAGTTTCCCCACCCGTAAAATGGAGGATGTGCTGCCAAACCCTGCTTGAAAGCCACTGTCAGATGCAGAAAAATGTAACTGAAGAGCTCAGGTGATGCTTGTCCACTGTCACGCAACAGATCAAGGGCACAGGGCTCTGCATTTCAGCAGTCGCGCTCCCTAAGCACCAGGGCCAGAAAGGAGCAGCCCGGACCAAGCATCGATGGATATGGAGCAACCGCGATTCTGCGCTGGAAGGAAACCAGCCCCGAGGAGGCAACTGGCCTCTGTCATCCCCAAAGCCTAATTAACCAAACCATCCCCACTTGTGGGAGGCTTTAGTGGGATTGGAGAGGAGTAGCCGGGGAGCTCAGGGAAGGAACGGCTGATGGTAAGTGCTGTCCCCACATGGGATGCGGGTGCTGGTGGGGTGCAGAGCTGAGCATCTTCCCGGTTCTACCAGGGCTGCCCGTGAGCTTGGCACTGCTGCAAGGGTTGGCAGAGCCCAATGCAGGGCTCTGAATGTGGGGTCCTGTGCTCCTTCCTGGAGCCATCTACCCGCTGTTCACCCCAGTTTTCCTGTTGGATAGGGGGGAAATGGTCTCGTTGGTTTGCGATCACCTGTGTGGATGAAGCCTCCAGTGCGGAGAGGGAGACAACGAGGTGGGCACCCAGGCGGGGTGACGAAGGGTGGGGGGAGGGTGTAAAGTCGGGGGGGGGGAGGGACACTGGGGGGCTGCTGGGGAAGGGGGGGGAACCCAGGCAGATGTGGGGCTGGGGGGGGACCCGCACCCCTCCTTGCCCTGCCAAAGAGGGCGTGCACCCCGCTCTCGCCCCTGCGTTTTCGCAGCACAACCGGGGGCCGCGCATCCCCCCCTCCCCGCTGCCATCCCGTTATCCCCCCTTCTCGTTCCTTATCCCCCCCCTACCCCGCACTCCCGGGGCGGCCCGGCCCGGCGGGGGGCTCGGGGGGCGGCTCCGCACCGCGGGCAGGGGTGGGGGGAGAGGAGCCGAGCGCCGCCCCCCGGGGACGCGCCGGGGCCGGGCCGGGGTCCGGCCGGAGCCTCCGCTGCCTCCAGCGCCGCGCCGCCCCCGGGGCTGCGGCTCTGCCCGCGCCGCCGCTCCCGCGCTATGGGCAGCCGGGGAAGCGGAGCCGAGCGGTGAGTGCGGGTACCGGGGGGCTCGGGGGGGGCGAGCCGAGCCGTGCCGGGGCAGGCAGAGCCCCGCGGGGAGCCGCACGTGGGTACCGGGGGCGGCCGCGCATCCCCCGGGGTCCTCCCGGCCGGTGCCCGCCTCTGCCCCCAACCCCACCCCGGATCCCTTCGGGGCTGCGAGGCCCCCCCCGTAGGTGGCGGGGGGAGAGGGCTCGGCACGGAGGGGGGGCGGCGGGGTGGGGGGGTCGCTTGTGTGCGGTGGTTTGAATGCCCTCGGATGCGCGGAGAGCTGCAGGTGCCGCTGGCAGCCTCCAGCCGGAACGTGCCTCCCTCCAGCCTCTGCCCTCGGCCCCTGTGCTCCCGAGGCTCCGGTCCCTGCAGCCTCCCCGCTGCCAGGGCTGGCGGGAGCCGCTCGCAGCCCCCCTCAGCCTTTCCCTCGCAGACCTCAGCAGACCTCCCGGCCTAAGGAAGGGTCGTCCCCACCTCCCGCTGCTCCTGTTTTCCCCCCGCGTCCTCCTTACCACCCCAGGGCCCTGCCCGTCCCCGCTCTCAGCATCCTCGATTTTAGGGCTAGGTGGATTCTCCTGTCAAAAATCCCAGGGTTGATTTAAACGCGAGTGTTACCGGGGTTGTGTTTCTCAGGGAAATGGAGCAGGCAGCAGTCACAGCATACGCGGCTCCTGTCGTTTTCCAGAATAGCAGCCTGCCTCTTCCTGCTCCAGACCCAGAGTACTCTTGTGCCAGTTTCCTAATCCACTCACAAAGTGGATTGAGCTAAAACCTGACAAAAGGTGCTCTAATTCCCACAGCGTTCGCGCAAGGGAGCGACTGCAGAAGAGCAGCTGCTCCTTAAATTCATGCCCAGCCTGAACCGAAGATGGGTTTTGGGGAAGGAAAAGAGCAAACAGGAGGAGAGAGGATAACATGAGGAGAGAGGATAACAGGAGCAGGCAACGCCACTGCAAAATATACCCAGAGCATATCGGCGTGTGGATCCGCACCTGAATCTTTGGAGCAAAGAGGGGCTGGGGATGGGCTGGGGATGCTCGGGGGCCTGGCGAGGACCAGCCCAGGCCCTCCCAGGAGCTCCCATGTGCTGCTCGGCTTCGTGCCCAGTTCCCAGCTGGGGACGTGCTGCCTGCAGGTGTGAGGAGCAAACCGCCCTGGCGGGCACTGCCTTCCCCAGCTCCAGGGGCCACACCATGAGGAAGGCTGTATCAAGAGAGGGAAAGTTCCTCCAAATGTCTCTTGCGATCAAATCACCAGGAATTTTTTAAGAAGTCAACTGTAAAAGCAGAATGGCCCAGCAGCTCCCAGCAAGCCAAAGGGCCGCTCACTGCAAAGTATCTGTGTGTGTCTGCCAGGGGCAGATCCTGCTGCTGGCCTTGAAAATGCAGAAGTGCAGGCGGTGAACCCTGCGACAACCCATGCACAAAGTGCTGCACCACCCAGCTCTGCCCCCGCTGAGCCCATTTGACCACCGTGACCAGCAGGGGGTGATGCCAGCAGAGGGGTTTGTGCCTTACAGCCCCATCGGCCATGGTGGGCTCAGGGCTCTGCACCCCAAAGCTCTGCTTCAGCATCCCTTGTACTGCATTGATCTGGTTTAATTTGAGCTAATTTATTTATCATCGACATTTCTTTGGTGCTTATTAAAGCAGGAGAGGAGGGAGTAGAGGCACAGCTGCTTGCTGGAGGGATGGGAGAGGTGGCTCCCGATCCCCCAGGTTTCATGTGGGTTTCAGAGGTTGTAAAACTGTGATTTGCATGGGATATCCTCGGCACAGCTGAGCTGAGGGGCGATGCTCTCCAGCACAAGAGGAGCAACTTGAGTGTAGGGAGCAGTCGTGTTCCCACCAGCTCAGGGAAACAGGAGGCGAAGCAGCTTCAAGCGAGAGTTGTTTTTCGGCTTCAACATCAGCAGATTTTGCTTTTATTCTGGGAGTAGTGAGCAGGAGGAAGAGAGAAAAGCCCTGAGTTATCTTTCCCCCTCTGGGGCTGTTCCCTGTTGATGGCCCAGGGTGGAAGGTAGGTTCACGTGCCAGGGTGAGGGAGGGACCTGTGGCAGCAGGGTCCAGCCACATCCCCGGCATGGCCATGGGCACGGAGGTCCTGCACCACTGCTGCTATCTTGTCCCTTCCTGCAGGGCATGCGTCTGCTGATGCCCTGCTGGAGCTAGTGGGGCTGTGGGCTTCCTTCTGCTTTATGTGTGGAGCTCAGCAATGTCTACTTCTGTTAGCGGTGTCAAGGTTTGCACCACTTGCTAACACATCTATTGCTCCAGGGTCCTAGCCTCATCACCGTGCTCTCCCCTCCAAACAGCATTTCAGGCCTGAATTAAGCATTTAATTTGGAGCCTGATTGTACGGAAGGACAAGAGCGCCTGGGTGTCTTTGCACTTGGCATTTAGAGGCTTGAAAGTGCTGCCGTTGGAGGCGATGGAGCCTTTTCAACTTCTGGTTGTTGGCTGGCTGCATTTTGCCCCTGCATCTCCACTCAGCGGGGCAGGACATGGGGCTGCAGCCTGGCAGCGGAGGATCTGGGCTCCTCCGGCAAACACGAGCTGCGTCGCCGCTGCATTTGGGACAGGAGCAAACCGTTGCCATAGCCTTGGAAATAACGCCAGGAACGTGAAGCACGTGGATGGATGTGTTTTGTGTGGGCAGCGGTAATTCCCGCGCCGTCAGCTCGCTGTGGCGTGGGCAGCCCAGGCGGGCACCATCACCAGCAGCATCTCCCCGAGCTCCAAATCCTGCCTCGCTGAGTGAAGGGGCAGTGGGGCTGAGCAAGGCCATCTTTGAGCTTGTTCCACACTGTGTTCACTCCCACTGTATGGGTGGTGTGCAAGAAAAATACATATAATGTGCTCCGTGCCTCAGTTTCCCTGTCCATATGTGGATGTACTCTGGAGGTCTTGCTTTGTGATTTCATACGCTCTCACAGCCCACGTCCTGCTGTATGTCTGTGTCTGTCTTCAGCTGCAAAGCGATGATTTAATTCTCTGAGAAGGGCGTAGGGGGCAAGCAGCATCTTTGCCATCCCTGAGCAGGGGCTGCGGTGTGGAGGTGAAAGGCACTGCCAAAAGACCTGCACCAGCCCCGATGCACAGGTGCTGCTTGAGCCCGAGGGGCCGCTCTGTGAGTCCTGGAAAAACACCAAAACGAACAGGCGAGGGCAGAAATGTTCTGAGCAGTGATTTGAGTAGAGATGAAGTAGAGCAATAAAACCCACAAGAGCATTTGGAAAAGATGACGAGAGCTGCCGTCTCACCAGCTGTGGTAGGAACATTGACTGGGCTCTGGGCGTTATCGGGAGGCTATTTTCAAAGTATTTATGTAGGGTTTACCTGCAGCGAGGGCTGGCTCCTGGGGCTGCCAGCACGGCCCCAGGAAAGCTGCAGCACCTCAGGCACACCGGCTGCCAGATGGTGAGAGACGCGGCAGCCCCGCGGCACCTTCGTAAGGACTGAGCTGGCACTTGGATCGTGCATGCGGCCAGTTTGGGCACGGGCTGCAGTGCATGGGACGATGCAGGGCTGGGGATGTGATACAGGGACGTGGTGAGGGGATGCAGGAACACAGCTTGGCTGTTGGTAGTGGGCACTGGTTAGCCATGGCATGGGCTGGTTCCTCCTGCTTTGGGTTCTTTTGCTTTAAGTCGTGTTGCTTTGGGCCCTCTGGGCTGGCCCTGGGAAACCCAGGCTTGCAGCACGCCGCAGGATTTTAGAGGTGGATTTTGGGCAGACCAGGACATGGGGCCAGGGATGGTGTGGGCATTGGAGCAGGTTTCTGCAACCTGTTGGGGAAATGGACCCTCTGTCAGAGCTCAGAGTTCTCCCTGGCTGCTCCCAGCCCTGGCCAGGGACTGATTTTTCTCTCTTGTTAACTGAAAACATGAAAATGACTAAAAGGAGCATGCTCACACCAGTGCAGTGGAGCAGTCAGGATGTGAGTGATGGGAAGGGCTCAGCCGGCAAAACCCTGCAGGCGGGACCCCCCGGTTTGGTGCCAGGAGCGGGCTCTCCCCATGATGCTGGGTTTTCATCCCTCCTCTTTCCTGAACTGGCTCTGCCCGGGGCTCTTGTGTCCTGCCAGCCTTCATCCCCTGGAGTTTTTCATGCCCCCATGAGCTTGGCTGTGATGTGCAGCCCCTGTGCCTGTCAGCCCTGTCCTTTTGTGCCATGCCCTCAGCATCCACAAATGCAGGCGCACTGGGACTCATCTGCTGCATCCAAACTGTGGTGAGAGTCTTTGCACCTGGGGTTCTTTCCATCCTATGTTGTATTTATTTTTTCTTTTTTTTTTTTTTTGCCGCATCTATTCTCTTTTGCTTAGGTCTTAACAGTTCAGACATGTAGTGCTGGAGCTCCTTGTTCAGCTCCCAGCGTGTCAGCCAAAATAGCAGCGGCCGCATACCGTTGGGGAGAGGGACAAGTGTTGCTGAGAATTAAAATGACAGATCCCAGTATCAAGGTCTCGGAGGGTTTGTGCTTTATTAAGCAACAGTGAGTTCATGGGAAAGGACTTTCACCCGGAGCACTGGTTGTGTCTAGAAGAAAAGAAAAGGGGGCTATATTTAGGTTCAGCCGTGTGACAAGGAGGCGCTGCGGGGAGGTGAGCTGGGCATCCTTGTACCCCGCAGCATCCTCGTACACCCTGCAGCCTCCTTGTCCCTTTGGCACAACGGGATCACAGCCCTGAGTGGGAGCTGATGCTTGCACCCAGCCGTGCACAGCTTAGAAACATCCCCTGAGAGAAGGAAATCCCGGTGCTCCCGTGGCAGGATGCTGGGCACATTGGGCAGGTAGCGGTGGGCCGTGGGCAGCGCATCCCCGCTCCACAGCTCCATTTCCTTGCTGGCTGTGGCTCTGCGTGGTCGTGGTGCTTTGATCCCTGCCCATGGTCCCTCACGCGTTTCCCTCCCTTGATTTTTCCCTAAGATGAGGTTTCACGATGATGAGGTTTATTTTAATAGATTGCTGGTTTTCATCTCTGCCGTAGGATCTCCCTCTGCGTGCCACCCCCTTCTATTAAAAATTCATAATTTCTCTCAGATACCATGCTAGAGGGGGATAGGGAAGAATAAAGAAGGTTCACGAGAAGGAGGGAAAATAATTAATAGGAAGGGAATGTAAGAACACTTGAAACAAATATTGTCCCCATCCCTCTGCGCGGGGCCCGTGTGATCCTGAGCACTGAGCCTATCACCGAAATGTGGACACCCCTTAACAGCCCCCAGGCAGGACAAGGGGGACATCATGCTGAGGTGCTGGACGTGGTGTTTGGTAAAGGGACAGACGCACGAATGCCTGCGGTGCGTGGGGACATTGCTGCTCAGCTTCTTGCTCCCTGTGGCCGTGTGTGTCTCCACACCTCGCTGTCTCGTTTGCATCCCTGCGCCTGCAGGGCCAGATCCAGAAGCGTGGACAGCCGGCTCTGATGCCCTCTTTCACCCACTAGCCACCTGCTCTGCCTTTCCCCCTGCTCTGGCCACCTGGATGCCAACCCTTCAACAGAGCCAGAATGAACAATATTTTGTATTTTTCCACTTAAATGGCGTTGGAAGGAAAGTCCATCTGGTTCCCTCCGTGCTGCCGGAGGGAAGAGGCCGGCCTCAGGTCGGCTTTTCATGGGGCACCTCCTCACGGGCAGCCCTGTCAGGGCTGCACAGCCAGGACCTCCACCTCTTCTCCCTTCCATCACAGCAGCGTGGAGAGGTAGAGCAGGACCCCAGTAACTGAACTCTAATTAGGGCAGCAAAATGAGCAGGACCTTGCAATTGTAAACCACAGATGAAGTGACATAAATGAGATCTAAATTGTGACCTTTTTCCAGAAGCAGGAGTATTAACTGAGCGTGACAAAAGGAGGAAGAAAATAAAAAAAAAAAAGACAGAACCGTCTTGTCTTCATTAATCCCAGCTCCTGTACACGCAGCACTGTGGGGACGTCGCCTCGGGTCTGCTCATGGGGTTGTGCAGCTGGGGGATGCTCGGGGCCAGGGGAGTGCACGCTGCTGGGGCTGGGTCCCTCCGGCTCTGTCTTGGCCTCACACAAACATCTGGCAACCTCTGGAAACCTAGGCCCAGGTTGTTTGTTGCGGTGGTCATGATGGAGTCGTGATCCGACAGGAGTTTGTATTCATCTCCTTGCTGGCTTGTGGCTTGTTGTGGCCCATGAGTTAAGGATGTGGCGGAGCCATCCCCGTTGTGCCAGACGCTGGGCTTTGCTCCTGCAGCACCACCACCGCCCCCAGTGCTGGCTCCAGCATGACGATATCCCCCTGTCCCAAAACTCAGAACCGCGCTGCTCTCCCTCCACTTCCCACCTCTTCAGTTCTCTCCCTCCCATCACCCCAAGCCCACGAGCAAATGCTGGGTGCTGGCCAGGCTATTTCTTTGGATGGACGGAGCAGAGTTGTTTTTTTTCCTCCTCCCCATGGTGGTTTTCCAAATTATCCCATTTTACTTTTGCAACAGGCTCTTCTTTTGGGGGCACGTCACTAAGACAATTTCACTGATGCTTTCAAATGAGCAGCCCACAACGTCGCCCCCGTGTTGAGTTGTTTTTGTTGTTCACATCTCTTGAAGTAAAGCTCAGCCAGAAGCCTGGCCAGCTGGGAACTCTGACATTAATTACACTAATGAGGAAAGTCTCTGGCTTGCTGCAATGTGCTTTGTGGTCCTGGCTGCAGTGCTGTGGGGCAGCGGGGCCTGATGAGCGGGATCGTGCCTGGAGGAGGAGGACAGGGCTCCTGTAGCACCCCGAGGGCTCCAGGCCTGCTGCCTGGTGGTGTTTGCTGCAGGTTTGTGCGCTGCAGGCTCTGTCTGTGTGCTCCCGCGTACTTCTGTACGTTCCTGTGTGCTTCTGTGTGCCCCTGTGCGCTCCTGCCCCGGGCTGGGCAGCGGGACGAGACCCAGGGTGGATGGCAATGAGAGGCCAGGAGCTGCGGGTGCGTGGGAACCAGAGGACACTTTTAGGCCACCTCAGCAGTGCGCTCGTGGGTCCCATTTCACAGGGATTAAAATGGATTGGCAGACAAAAAACTGAAGTAACCTGAACCGGAGGTTGCTAAGTGACGTAAGAGTTACCAAAAATAAATGCCAAGAACATCAGTTGAGACCCTAATCTCTCAGATGTGTGGGAACGAGAGGCTCACGTAACGAAGGTGGGGGTTTATTAAGCCAAGCCCGGTTGCTTTTTCTAATGCGAGTGTAGGGGCCACATCCGCGCCGGTGCAGGGCTGGAGGCGAAGCCGTGCAAGGAGAGCAGAGGCGGCTGGGGAGAGCCGGCTGCTGAGCAGGGTTTGGTTGCTGCCGGGTTTGCGGTAATTTGGTTTCAGCAGGATTGCAAGAAATACAGGGGCACATCCAACTTGCTGGAACTCTTTTCAGGATTTGCCTTATCCACCCCAGTTGCCAGAGGCCTGGCTCTCAGGAGCAGCGAGCCGAGCTGCTCTGTCGCTGTGCTTCACTTCTGCGTGGAAATGCCTCGCGCGTTGCGACAATGCAGAATGAAGGCAGCTTCCCTCCCAATTATCACATTACTTCGGCATTACAGGAGCCCCACCTGCTCCGCAGCTGCCAGCAACGTGTAGCAGAAACAGCTCTCTGTGCATCCACACTTCGGGAGGTTATAATCCCTCGAATCACATAAGATGGATTAATTCGCTCAACAAAATCCTCGCTGAGTTGCATCATCACGGCGTTGGTGCTGCAAACGTCCAGCTGCCGGCGCTGAGGGCAGGGCAGGGTCTCCCTAGGTCATTTGGAGAGCTCTTGCCTTTATTTTAGGCACTGGCTGCTGCCCACCTGATGCCCCAGGGCATTCGCTAGCTGCGGGTTGAATGTGATTGCACCCCTGCTCTGGGCTCCAGCGAAGGTGTGGGAGTGCTGCCAGCCCCTGCACCCCCCTGCTCATGCTGGGGCACATCTCGGAGCAGGGGGTGCTCCTTGCTGTTATTGCTAATGGGGGATTTTTTTAGTGCTGCTCCTTTCTTGCTTGCTGCTCTCGAGGCGTGCATCCCCACCGGAGCCTTGTGCAAAGCGCAGGTTTAATTTTATGCAGGTGCATCCATGCCGCTGACTGCCAAAAGGAAATGTGGGGGAGGATGAGGGGAGCTGCAAGCATGTAACTGGGATAGCGTTGTCTTACGGCAGCTGGAAATATGGTTGCTCGTCCTCCTGGGGAACAGCTAGGCAAAGGCGGAGCAGGGGTGAGCCAGGACCATCCCTGAGCAGCATCTCACACCACGGCACTCACTAGCTCACATCTGGCTCCAGGAGGTGGCCATGTCTTCTGCTCAATGGTAGCGATGCTTTTCTGGAGTGATTTTTGGTTTTCTGGCATGCTATGTGCTCGGTCTTTCGGGGATCCCAAAAGAGGTGTTTTGTCTGTCCATGAGCAATGTCCAGGTGGAGCTAGGGCTCGCAGGAGGCACCAGGGACATGCAGAGGACAGCCCTGCCTCGCAGGCACCAGCCGCTGTCCTGGGCTCCTCTCCCAGTGCCATCGGGGATGTCCCCAGGAGCACTTGTGGGTTTGAGCCATGTGTGACTGGGTCTGGCCACCCCCTCGTTTCTCTGCTGTTTTCCTCTACATCCTGGGTTCTCACGGGAGGGCGAAGTGGCAGCTGGGCTGTAAAGGCAGCGTCCCTGCGGGTGCAGTCAAATCAGACCTGAAGTCTGGGGCCATTTGTGATCTGTTAACCAGAAGCAGCTATATTTCCCCCAAAAGGGAGCCCTTAAGTCCCCTCTTACTTTGATAGAGGCAAACTAAACTTTATGCAGGCAAAGCTGTAGCAAGGCATTTGTTCGGAGGTCAGTGTCCCGTGCCAGCCGTTGGGGCTGGAAACACTTATCTGCACCCCGAGAGGCAGGGACCCAGGACGGGGGTTTTTGCTTGTAAGTTTGGCTCAAATCTCCCTCAAAAGAGGACTCCTGGGCAGCTGCTGGCAGCACCGCTGCAGAGGTGCCATAGCCTGAGGTCCCCGCATGCAGGGAGCATTGTGCATCGCCGCTGCACCCCAGAGCTGGCTGCTCGGAAACTGTCCTGTTTGTAAAAGGGTGATTTATATGTGATTATATAAATACATTTAATTAGGGGAGGTGCAACGACCAGATCATACATCGGGGTGGAGCAAGGCTAAGGCTGCTTCCCCTGTCTGGGATGTGCCTGTGCTCTGTATCCATGGCCTTTGGGGCATTTATGTGGGGTTCTGGCCGCTGCGGGGAGGGGATTTATGCTCTTCTCCTTGTGCTGTTTTACCCAGAGGAGCGGAGGGTGGCCGTGCCCAACGCTTTGCCATGTAAACCTCCCCGGCCTCGCACGCCGCAGCACAGATAGATGTCAGCACAGCCCCGGACCTGCAGAACGGTGAGTGAGGGGCACGGGGGGGTCCGACTGGGGGGGCCGTGACCAGGGTGCTCGTGGCCGTCCTGCTTCAGGGCATTAACTCCCTGCTCCTCTCCTCAGCTCTAAGTGCTCGGTGCCATCGCATTGAGGCCTCGATGTTTGCTCCATGTAATGGCAGAGAAAGCTCTGCCCATTGCTGCAGCCTCAAAATGAGCAAGAAGCGACTGGAGGGAAGGCGTAGCACTGGGCTTGGGGCTTGCGGGGATGCTGAGGGCTGGCAAGGGCTCTGGATTGCTGCACAGGCAGCAACAGGGTCCCCAGTGCCATTCATGGCTTGAAGAAAGGCATTTTTGGAGTTGTGGCTGGAGCTTGGATGTCTGGATGGGCTTCATGGAGACAGCGGCAAGGGCTCAGGAGCTCACCAGCTCAGCCCACACAGTCCTGGGTTGGGAGGTGCAGGCAGAGCTCTGGGGACTGGATTCCCCCAGCCTCCCCGCCACAGAGAGCTCTGGCTTTAAGGAGCCTCTTTGGGGCTGCAGATGGGAACAGAGATGCTTTCACGGTCCCACAGCTGCAGCTGATGCCCTGAAGCTGCAGATCTGGGGACCAACGCCAGCGTCTCGTGCTCCAAATGTCCCCGCTTGCTGCAACTTCCAGCCCGGAGGAGCCGTTGGGGTGGCACAGCTGGAGCCCCCCAGGCTGGGCAGCTCCTGGGTGCAGGGACATATCCTGTGCTTTCCCCCAGAAATGCAAATTTATACCGCTTCCTTCCCTAGTATGCTGCATCCATCCAGAGGCGGATGGTGGCAGGTGCCTGCCAGAGGCTTTGCTGCCCAGATTAGGGTGGATTTGGGAGCTGCTCTCCACAAGGCTCTGGCAGGGCTGGGACAAGGTCCCCTGTCCCCCTCCCCAGCCAAGAACTTATTAAAGTGCAGCTGGTTTGATCTTCCCCCTGCCTGGCAAGATGAGGGTATAGATTGCAATGTCAAGCGTTATTTCACCCTGTAACGGCATTTTGCTTTCTTTGCTCGCTGCTCCCATGATCGTAATTGGGATGGCAATAACATTTCAAATGCAGCAGCTGTAGGCAGGTCTTAAAAAAGGCATTCAGCCCTGGACTGACGCTGAGCAGAGCTGAAAGGCAGAGGGAAGGCAGTCTGTGGCTGCTGTTCCCTGCGCCCCTTGCCAGGGATTTCTGCCCCGAGCAGGGTTTTCCAGGAGGTCGGAAGCTGTGGATCGGCAGCTGCCACCCCTCTGTGCCCACCTGCTTGTTTTTCCATGGAGAGCAGAGCGCTCCTACTGGGCTCAGGCTGTTTTCCACCAATGGCTGCCTCTCCACCCTGTCCTCGGAGCGGACATCTGTCTGTCAGGCTGCCCTGTCAGTCTGTTCATCCTGCACACGAATCCAGCCATCCAGTCCAATTAGAGCCTCGGCAATGATGCGGCTCCCTCCCAACACACAGTGCCCATGGGGGGCTATGGGGTGGGGAGCAGCCAGCCCCATCCACCCTGCCCAGGGCTCGCAGCATCCCAGGGACCCTGGGCCACGACCCTTCCCTCAGGTGCCAATTCCCTCGGGGAGGCTGGGACAGAGCCTGTGGGCAGCAGCACACGCTCAGGCTGCCGCAATATCCTCAGGAGTGGGGCCAGGCTGGACCCCGCACCCGGCTAGGGTGAATGTGGGGGGGTCCGAACACCCCCGAGCAGTGCCATTAATCAGCGCTCTGAAAGGTGGATAATTACAGCGTATGCTGTTCCTATGTGGTTATTAATCATCCTGCCCCTGTATTTCATTTATCATGGAGCTGCCTGCCTTAGAGGGAAGGTCCCCTGCCTGGGAGGGCGTGTGGCGAGGTAGCATGTCGGTTTGGGAGCTTGGGTGCTGTTTTGGTGCTGTGTCTGCAGGAGGTGGGTGCTCCCTACCTGGTGGCAGTGGGGTGTCCCCGTCACTGGCCTCAGCGCAGCCTCAGGATGCCCTGCTTGGCCGGGGTCTGGCGAGCTCACTCCGTCCCTTCCATGGGGCTCCAGCTGAGCGTGCCACACTGGCTGCAGTGGGCACGTGGTGTAGTTTTGGGGGAATAACCATGGAAAGTCCCAGGTACACGAGCTGTCAGGCTGCGTTTGCTATCACCTGAGGTGGTAAAAGGCTTCTGCAAATGCCAAGTTCTCATTACGCAGCAAAAATGTGCTGGGCATCCTCCAAAAATAACCCTGGGGTCGCTGCCGGGGCCACCACTGTCACTGCCTGCAGCCAGAGTCACTCTCCTCGGGAGAGAAATGAAGATGCTGGGGGCATACCAACCACCTCCGCTGGGCCCCGCAGTGCTGCATGGATGCTGCGCTCCGTTCGCCGGTACCCGCAGCAGTGACCTTTCGGAAATGTTGTACGCTGTGGTCGTCTCTGAATGTCTTCTCTCTGGGGAGCATCTTGTGGAGATAGAGATTCAGACATGATGTCTATCAAGAAGAAGAGCAGATTGTGGCCAATCTGTGGCTGCCTGCAGAGTATTGCTTAAGCCACGTGCTTGACGATCATAAGGTTGTCTCTAAAAATAAGCGGTGGCTTCTTTTGGGTTGTCTCCTTGGCGTCGCGGCTCATTCAGGAATCCTCAGTTCTGGGTCCTCACAGCAGTTACGAGGGCCGGGAGTTTCCACGTGGGAGGGAAGCAGCAAGTCCTGCGGCTGTGGAGGACTTGGGTGGGAGCACAGGGGGAAGGCAGCTCCAGGAAGACGTCAGCCGTGGGTTTTGCCAGGCAGAAAGGGTAAATCCTGACCCTGCTGGAGGCTTGGGCAGCCTGGCTGCTCCAGCATTGCCTTGGCCAGCCCTGAGACTTGAGGCCATTGAGCAGGGGGGGAGCCATAAGATGCAGCAGCTGCCAGTCACCAAAATCACTCCCATCTAAATAAGGGTCTTGTGGTTTTCCAGTGGCCCCTGTAAACTGTGCTTTGGGGTATTTTCTGCAGTGACCCACAAGGAGCATGTCTTCTCTCAGACATCTCTCCTCCCATGTTTTCTCGCCCTATTTCTGCACGTTGTCAAAAAGATCTGATGTCTGAGCAGCCTCTGTTGGATCCCAATCCCATGAGCTGGGCATCACCAGGCTCTTCCCACTGTCCCCAGCCCAGCTCCGGGGTGTTTACTGGCTCCTTCAGCTGTGGCTGCTCAGGACAGGGCTGGCACAGGCAGGATGGGGCCCTGGTGCCCACCACAAGTGATGAAGCAGCTGGCTCTGTGCTGGGCAGGCGAGCAGTGCCTGGAAATGAAGTGACCTAGAAAAACTGTCCGCGTGCACCGGAGCGCAGAGCCGGGAGAGTTGGTTTCCCAGCCAGACTCTGATGGGATTAGGAATAACTCCATTAGGTAATTCTCCATTGGGTCTGGTGATTGATTTTCTTGCTTTCTACACCCAGCTCTCTCCTCCTGTCTGTTTCAGCTGGATTATTCTCATTCTTGCTTTGCTAATTGCCTGATCACTAGAGCCTCATCAGAACAACGTGCAGGGAGACCGCTGTCCTCCCGTGACCCCCAAGTTTTCTGCCTCCTCATATCTCAGCTCTGATTTCCCCTCCTGCACTCCCCAGCATCAGCTGCACTGTTTCTGCAGCCCAAATTGGACAGAGGGCCCCTCTGGGAGCAGGGGGACGGATGGGGGGTGGTTGGAGTATAAGGCTTGAGGTCCATGTGGAGGGACTGAGGCTGGCAGCAGGGAGGGTCTGCAGGCACCGTGCTGAAGCTGCGGGAGGGCAGGAGGCTCGCTCTGGGGTTCCAGGCTCCCATCACATCACAGCTTTTCCCCTGCACGTGCACAGATTCTCCAGCCTCCAGCACCAGGAAATCACACGAGGCCTCCTGGGTGTGCGATTAAGGACACAGCGCAGTCCCAACACTGTCGTTCTTCTCTGCAGCATCAGCGTTTTGGGAGACGAGCCTGCCCAAAGTGCCCACTGGCCCCAGCACTGCATCCTGCCCCATGTGCACCCATCCTGCATGGGGGTCCTGCAGTGACTGCGCTGTGGGTGCTGCTAGACATAGGGCTGGTGACTCCCCTGGGTGCTGCCGGATGCTGCTGCCCTCCCAGAGCCCAGCGGGGAATATCGTGTGCCTGGCCTCAAGCAGCAGTTTCTGAGGACAGCCCCAGCAGGACCATTTTGAATTCTGCGAGTAGATGCGAGAGTAAAACAAGACGTTGCTTTGGCTGAAGTGTTTGTACTTGCATGATGTCAAAGCAGGGGAACCTAGAAATGTCAAGCCCAGCTTCTTTTCTGGTCTTTATTCAGAGAAGGAGAGACCTGGGGGCTGAGGAGCAAGTGCTCTTGAAGGCTGGCAGCAGCCTTTCCACCTCCCCAGCCTCTGCCCACCTTTGCTCCTCTGCCCGGCCTTTCCGGCCCTGCACTGCAGCAGTGCCTGCGCTGTGCTGAGCCTGGGCTTCCCTGGCTCCACTCCGCAGCCTGGTGAGCAGCAGGCGTGTTATTTTTAAAAACAAATTAAATGCAAAGGGGAGCCTCTATCTAGGCCTTTGAGTTGAGTCTTAATTGGCCTTACTCCCCAGTGGCAAGGCAAGCCCCGGAGAACGTGGCAGTATCACAGTAACGAGCTATTAATAAATGATAGTGACTTTTCCTGCAGGTTGTGTCTGGGTGCATCCTTCCCACGCAGCCCAGCGAGGGCAGGGAGTGAGCGCCTGTGCAGGTGCAAGGGTCAGGGAGGAGTGGAGCCGCTTGGACCGAAGGCTGTGAGGATGATGGTGATACTTTCCCTACTGGCTTGGAGAGACAGGGAAGTGTAACAAAATTAAGACACGCAAAAAGAAGTCTTTAAAAGATAATCTCCTGCGGCTCCTAAATTGCACTGAGCAATGGGTTTATTGCCGGCGAATTGCTCAGATTGTATAATAGGATCAGAGCTGGAAATTATCCATGGAGATGGCATCCTTCCCCATGCTGTGGGCATAAGGAGGGTTGGGAAGCCCCCTGCGCACCCCGAGGCTGGCTCATGTAGCAGCCCAGAACCAGCCTACAGCACTCCAACTGAGCAGCCCTGCCGCTTAATTAGGTTAATGACAGCGCTTGGTTCAGGAGAGATGGCTGATGAGCTTTGCACCAATGCTGGGATGTGTCTGTGGCAGATTTGGGGCAAAGGAGGGAAAAGAGAGCAGGGAAGGGGAAAGCAGTGAAAAGGGAAATGGGTGATGAGGTCCTAATCCCTCTGAAAGGAGGGCAGCAGCAGCTGAGCTGCGGCCGGTGCATCGCAAGCAGCAGGTCAGCCGTAATCCGTCATCTGCCAAGATTCAGCCTGCAGCCTGCAGCCTCCCCCAGCCCACTCCAGAGAACAGAGCAGGGGGACAGGGACAGGAGGACCAGCTCCTGCATGAGGCTCCAAGCATCTTCCATCCCATGGGACTGAGGCCAAACAGCCACAGCAGGGCAGGACCCTCCGCTGCCACCACAGGGAGCAAGGAGGACGTGGTGTCCCACCTTTGCTGCATGCCGGTGTTTGCTTAAGGCATGGTCCCCAGGCCACAAGCAGAGGTCTGTGGGGTTCCCTATGGGGCTGGGACCTTGTCAAGGCCATGGACCATGGTTTGGGGTGCTCCAATGGAGGCATTTTCTGGTTGTAGCCCACAGACTGGTGATCTTGATAGGATTTGCTGCTGACATCATGTCTCTATTTCCCTTCCAGGCGCATGGGAGAATGGTAGAGAGCCCGTAAGACCATGCTCTACACCATGACATGTTGGCTCCCGGTCCTGATCCTCCACCTGGTCCTCCTGAGCCCCCCACGAGTGGCAGCTTGCCCTGCTCGCTGTGAGTGCGCCCCGCAGATCAAGTCAGTGGTGTGTCACCGCAAGCGGCTCACCGCCATCCCTGAAGGCATCCCCACTGAGACCAAGATCCTGGAGCTCAACAAGAACCGCATCCGCTGTCTGAACCCAGGGGACCTCTCCCCATACCCCTTGCTGGAGGAGCTGGACTTCAGCGAGAACATCATCACCAATGTGGAGCCGGGTGCCTTCAGCAACCTGTTCAACCTGCAGACCTTGCGTCTGCGGGGGAACCAGCTCAAGCTCATCCCCCCGGGGGTCTTCACCAAGCTGACCAACCTCACCCTGCTGGACATCAGCGAGAACAAGCTTGTCATCCTGCTGGACTACATGTTCCAGGACCTGCGAAACCTGAAGAGCCTGGAGGTGGGTGATAACGACTTGGTGTACATCTCCCAGCGAGCCTTCTCAGGGTTGCTCGGCCTGGAGCAGCTGACCATCGAGAAGTGCAACCTGACCTCCATCTCAGCCGAGTCGCTCTCCTACCTCCAGAACCTGGAGGTGCTGCGGCTCCGGCACCTCAGCATCTCCACGCTGGAGGACCAAAACTTCAAGAAGCTCTACAACCTCCTGCAGCTGGAGATCGACAACTGGCCGCTGCTGGAAGACATCTCCCCCACCAGCTTCCAGGGCCTGAACCTCACCTCACTCTCCATCACCTACACCAACATCACAGCCGTGCCCACCGCTGCCTTGAGGAACCTGGTGTACCTCCGGTACCTGAACCTGTCCTACAACCCCATTAGCACTGTGCTGAAGGGCTCCTTTAAAGACCTCATCCGGCTCCAGGAGCTCCACATTGTGGGCGCTCTCTTGGTGTCTGTGGAGCCGCAGGCCTTCTCCGGCCTGCGACAAATCCGGCTGCTCAACCTTTCCAGCAACTTTCTCTCCACACTGGAGGAGAGCACCTTCCACTCCGTCAACACGCTGGAGACACTGCGGGTGGACAGGAACCCCCTGGCCTGCGACTGCCGCCTCCTCTGGATCCTGCAGCGACGGAAGACGCTCAACTTCGACGGGCAGCAGCCCATGTGCTCCACACCACCCGAAATCCAGGGCAACGCCCTGCGTGACTTCCCCGACTCCGTGCTCTTCGAGTACTTCACCTGCCAGAAGCCCAAGATCAGGGATCGAAAGCTGCAGCACATCACGGCCCGCGAAGGCCAGTCTGTGTCCTTCCTGTGCCGGGCGGATGGGGAGCCGGACCCCTCCATCGTCTGGGTGTCCCCCCAGCACCGCATGATCACCACGCGCAGCACAGGGCGGGCAACCGTGCTGCCGGGGGGCACCCTGGAGATCCGCTTTGCCCAGGTGCAGGACAGCGGCACCTACATCTGCATCGCCAGCAACGCAGGGGGCAACGACACCTACTTCGCCACCCTGACGGTCAAGGGGCACCCGGCCGACGGCTCCCCCTATGCCAACCGGACTTTGTACCTCAGCGAGTTCAACGACACCTACCACAATGACACCCAGGTCTTCCTGAAGTTTACGCTGGATCTCAAGACCATCCTGGTCTCCACAGCCATGGGCTGCATCACCTTCCTTGGCGTGGTCCTCTTCTGCTTTCTGCTCCTCTTCGTGTGGAGCCGGGGCCGGGGGCAGCACAAGAACAACTTCTCGGTGGAGTACTCCTTCCGGAAGGTGGATGGTCCCACAACCACCACGGGCCAAGGAGGAGCCAGGAAGTTCAACATGAAGATGATCTGAGCCTCTCCGGAGGAGAAATGTTGTCTGCCGCCCAGCCCCACGCACGGGTACAGCAGGATGGAGCCGGGGGTGCGGGGGCACCGGTGACGTCCTTTCTGCTCGGGGGCATCAGCAGGGCCAGCACTGTACGTACCCAGAGTCTGGGATCAAGGACCCAGATGGTCCCAGCCCCACGGTGACCCCACAGGGCACAAGTTGCCCAGGGGCCATCCCAGCTCCCGATGTAGCTGATGTTTTTGTTACCAACTATGCATTTCTTGATGAAATCAACAGCATTTCGGCCTGGGAAAAAAATTAAAAAAAAAACTGCTTCCTTTTTTTTCCCTTTTCCCTTTTTTTTTTTTTTTTTTTTTTTAAAAGAGACTCTCTGGAAAACTTTCTTGGTGTTGTTTATGGTTGTTCTCTCTTTTTTTTTTTCTCCAACAATTTTTTAAAATGAATTTCCAAAAGAAAAGTCTTCCGGTGCGATGCAGGACTGGGGTGCCGTACCAGGGTGTTCCTGGCCACCCCCCCCCCGCCGGCACAGCCAGACCCCAGGATACGGCCATGCCACGGGACCTTCACCTGGGCAGCTCCAGCAAGGGGCAGCTGCAAAAATGGGTCCTGGGGATGCTCCTGCACAAGCAATAATGACCACCTGTCCCTCCTACCCCACGCAAGGCGGTGGGGGGTGTGAGCAGGAAACAAATGGGGAAAAAAAATAATGAGGCCACAGGCATTCAAATTACAATGAGTAGTCACACAGCAAGGCTAGGCCCCATTTTGTATGCATCCAAGCCGTTCTCCAGCTATGGCCTTGATGGGGATGTGAGGCTGGGACCGAGCTCTGGCAACCTGGTGGGGAGCACGGACAGTGACACCAGGCAGCAGGATGGGGGTGAGGGCTGGGGTCCTGCTCCAGGGCTCCCAGGGTTGGGGTACAAGGTGGTGCCCACGTTTCTGCTCCTGATCCAGGGTTGTCCCATTGGCAGCTGCAGGGCTGACGGTGGGATGTCCTCAGACAGGTGCAAAAGGCAGCTTTGGGTGCAGGCAGGGCATTTTCTTTAGTTTGCAAAGTTGAATTCTACAGGACAGGAGCTCTGCGCCCTGCTCGCTGCCACAGAGACAGTCCCAGCTTTGTGTCCCTTGCCCCGCTGGCTCTTCCACCCCTGCTTTACCTCGGGATGTATTTTTTTTGGGTGCAAGAAGGAGCAGCTGGAGAGAGAGCCTGGATGGGACCCAGCAGAGCCCGCCACCACCACCCCCAGCTCATCTCCATGCTTGGGGTGCAGGTTGCAGCTTTCAGGTGTTTTTATCTTTTTCACCCCTTTTAAGTATCTTTTAAGTAGAGTAGCAGAAGCCCCAGCTCCTTGGGGGGGCTGCAGGAAGGGCTGTGCCCCCTTCCTCCTCCCTGTGTTCACACAGGGGCTGTTTCTGTCCCCATTCCTGCACGTCCCCTCTCTCTGGGCAGCCAGCGGTGTGCCCTAGCAGGGCTTACGGCACCCCCAGGCCTTTCAGGGATGAATTTTGGGCACAAGCTCCCAAAGGGCCAGGGGCTGGAGGGGACAGGGCTGTGGCCCCACAGCTTCGCTCTGTGGGTCACAACTGTGTCATCCCCCGCACCCCATCTCGCTGCACCCCATCCTGCCATCGTGCCATGGGCACAGCGCACATTTGGCCTCCCCGGCCCCCAGCTTGGCCTCAGAGGGATGGGGGTGGCGGAGCTGATGACCACAGCATCCAAACAGCGCCCAGCCACGTTCAAACCAGGCCCAGGCTGCTCCCCAGGCTGCTCCTGTGCCTTCCCCTGCCCACACTTGGGGGATCACAGGGTTGGGGAGACACCCATCACTCCCCATTTTCCTCACCACAGGTCACATGCCAGATGCCCCCGCGCTCCCCACACTGTGCATGTGTCGTGTCAGGGGTCCCACCCACATCACCCCACTCTGTCTGATTTATTTATTTATTCGTTTATTTATTTATTTTACCTTGGGGGTGTGTGGGAGGGGTCAGGCACGAAGCCTTGCAAAACCTCCAAAAACCTCCCACCATTTGCAAAGGAAGGTTCTGGCAGTGCAGACCTGCACAGTTTTCTATGTCATGAGCATGTGAAATTTATTTGCGGGGGAAAAAGGAAAAGAAAAACACAAAACTAGGATTTTGTGATTTTTTTTTGTTGTTTGTTTGCTTTTTGTTTTTTTGCCTTTTCTTCCCCATGTGCCTCCAGTAAGACAGCAACCTGCACAGTTGGTCCCTTCTACACCGTGTGCAGGATCTGTGCCACAGCCTCCAGCAAGGCAGAAGGGTTCGGGCAGACCCCAAGCACCTGGAGCTCAATTCAGGACAGCTGTCTGCTCAGACTGGGCACTCGCAAAGGGATGGAGGTCAGGGCAAAGCTGCAAACACGGAGCCAAAGGGATTAGGGCAGTGGGTGAGGACCCTGGCGGGGTCAGGAGTGCAGGGGGGTTTGGGCTTTCCCATCGATCACCTGTGAGCACCAATGCCAGCCCTGTAAAACCCTTAATAAATGATGCTAAAACAACTTTCAGAGGGTACTAAAGTTCATATTAATAACTAATAAATGATTAATGTGCATGTGTTAACAAGCTGCCACTGCTATTAATCTGTTATTAATTATTAATTGAGTGTTTATAAGTATGCTCTGAAGCTGATGGGTGCAAAGCCTTGCACCCACCCTCCTGCTTGCATGGAACTGGGGACTGGGGCGGGGGGGGGTTTAAAGGGCTCCACAGACACAAGTGCGCGCATGTGCGCGCGCGCACACACACACACACACCCGCAGCTCCGTTCCCTCTGCTGCACAGTCCCCGGCTCAGCTTGCAGCCCCAAGCACCACTGGCATCCCCAGGGGCAGCGTGGAAATACCAGCACACCCTAACAGTGTAGCTTTTGGTTTTCACCAAACGCCTCCGATGAGGCTGGAATCCAGGCACCGGGGTCTGCACCACAGTTCGCTGGCTGGGGAAACTGAGGCACAGGTGGGTGCTGTGGCAGGGCTAAGGAGCTGGAGCCAGCAGCACTGGGGGGAATTGGGGAAATTTCTGCTTCTAAGGAATATGTGGGGTCCCCTTCCCCATCCCATCGGCCACAGGGGACACGCTGGCTCCACACAAGGCCGTCTCTGCCCTTGCCCAAGCTGCCACTGCTGTCCCCATGAGTCACTTGTCTGTCCCCAGTGTGCCTTGCCCAGGTGCAGACCTGTCCTTGTGTTCCCAGCAGAGGGATGTGAAGAGACTACTATCCGGAAACACCCCATTTCCCTGCTCCCAGGCTTGGTGGCTGTCTTTCCTTTGGTCACCCCACAGTCCTGGCTCCTCTCAGTGTGGGACTGGGATGGTCACTGGGATAGGCACTGGGTGCCTGCGGGGTGGTGAAGCAAAGCAATGCCTCCATCTGCTGGAAGAGCGAGCCCTGGATGGCTCCCTCCCCTGCACCCCAAAATGCTGCACCCTGTGGAGATTCGGGGATGCTCCCAGGGTGCAACCAGCAACAAAGCAGCAGTGGTCCCAGTTGGAAAATGCCCCTTGGCCTCTGCAACTGGACAGGGCAGGAGCACACTGGGGTGTAAAAGAGGAAACTGGGGTTTTTCTTTTACTTCCTGCATGGGGAGGAAAAAAAAAAAGCATGTTTCCAGAGAGCACGTCAGGCTCACTGTCAGGGTTGCTGTGCTGAAGAGTCTGGGTGCTCAGGGGACCCAGAGCTGAGCCCCGTGGTTCCTGCAGCAGCTCTAGGGGTGATGGAGTCGCCACGACCAAGGCTGCTGAGAAACCAGCTCTGACCCCAGACAAGAGAAACCAGACCAGAGATGGGCCTGAAAAGTCCCTGCAGCAGCCAGGTATTAAGAATAACAACCAAAAAAATGCCAAAAAAATAAAGGCAATTAGGAAGAAAGAAGCAATTTTCCAGCAGGTGCATTTAAAGATCTTATCCCCCACTGGGATGAGAAACCAATTTCCTTACAAATTAGAAAGACTTCAGCTAAGTAGAAGTTCCCTGCCTCAGCTCCCCAGGCCCCCCGGCTGCAGAGCGCAGGGGCACAAAGGGCTTTGTGGCAGTGACCTCTGCCAGCCCTGCCGGCACCAAAAGCTGCTGAGTGCTCGGCAACTTTGGCAGAAGGTGGTCAGAAAATTTTGTCAGCCAGCAGTGCCTAAACCCCTCCTGCTGCCCCAAAAATCAGCTTCCTTAGGTGCTCCATGGGGAAATCTCTTCCTCTCTCAGGCAGTGCCCTGCAATTGCTCTTTTCTAGCAATTGCTAGAATTGAGCGATTTGGGGAGAAAATATCTTTGTGTGACTTCTTTTCTGTTTAGGGGGGAGATACACCCACCACGTTTAGCAGCTCCTGGTGTGTTTTACCACCTTTAATTTGCCATTTGTGGTTGGAATTGACGTGTTGGCACAGAGCTGACAATTGGAGACTTAATTTTGCAATGTGGTTTAATGCTAGACCCATTTACAGCCCAATTTCCCTTTTACCCAAAATACCAGTGACCATCCCCCTGCTTTCCCAGTAACAGTTTGGAGGTGTTTACCTGAAGTCACAGGTCCAAACATCCAAAGTCCCTTCTCGCCCACCGCAGGGCTCCTCTGACTGATGCCTTCTCCCTAGCTTTGTAGGGGAACATTCATGTCACTAATGCTGTGCTTTTTATTCCTAATGGTCCCTGGTTTATCTTGAATGTAACATTATTTATTAAGGAGAAAAATTGATGTTCCTAGTAGATTTACGGTTGTTTAAAATGGTTTGTTGTACAGTCATTAGCATAAATGACTTACCAAGATGAGGGAAACGTACTGACCCATTGCCAAACACCATCAATAAGCCCAGAATCCCGATGAATCTTAAATGCTCACCATTTCTATTCTTATTTTTACAACACTATAGCCCCGGGGGGAGCGGGGGGGGGGGGGGGGGGGGGGGCGTGTACAAAGCCAAGCTTCCTGCTCTGCGGTGCAAGCAGGAGCTGAGCCCACTGCATCCAGCAGGGAGAGCATCGCGACCAGCATGGGAAGGACGAAGCACATGGTGTCACCTCCCAGATTCTTGCACATCCTCCTGAATCAGGATTAAAATACAGCTCAGCCCCAGCACATGCTTTATCAGTTCTAATATGTGGCCTGTGCTCGGTGAGCTCTGCAGGCAAACGGACACAAACCTGGCAGGTTTCTTGGTGCTGTCTAGGAAATGTGAATTGCAAAATGCACCACAAGAAGCTCCATCGGTGGGCTATCTGTGCCTCAGGCACCAGCTAAGCACCAGTTAAGCCCCAAAACCAGCCTGTCCCACCACCATTCCTGTGGACATCTGTCTTGTCCCAGCTCAAGCTTCAAAAATACAGATGATGTTGCCTTTTCTGTGTATAAAGCCGCGTCTCCTGAAGCCTGCTCATCCTCCTGCCTCGGGGCTCTCAGGCGAAATTCCCATGGTTTGCCTAAAGCTGGGACATGATTCAAGACAGTCCAAATTTCATTTTTTAGAGTGTTAAAAGAGCAACCTCGTCCTAGGGGTGACAGACACCAGAAGGGGAATTTCCTGATTTGTAACGGCTGCAGGAAATCCCAGACAAAAAGAACAAATAAATAAATAAATAAATATTTCCACCACTCTGGTACATCTGGTGTAAAGCCATTGGAGAGCAGGGAATTCAAAAGGGTTTTGGAAGGTTTTACAGCTCCCTGTTTTTTTCCCTCCCTGGGGAGGGTTTTATCCCTCCCTGCAGCACCGCTGCCATCCAGAAAGCACCCAGGAGGAGGAGTGTGATGTGTGCAAGCAGCAGGGGTGAAGCAAACACATTGCAACAACCTGCAGCAGGTCACAGCAGTCCCAACTGACAGTGGTGCAATCGGTGCTACCAGAGCACCCCAGGGTGACATGGGGATGGCTCGGGAGTGACACTGAGCCTTGGACTTACTTTAAGCTTGCTAGACACTGAGGAATGTGTTTTGAAAGTACATCTTCCTGCAAGTAGAGGCCGTGGCCAGCACGGGGGATCCCAGAATGAGGCACCGGAGCATCTGCTGAACACAGGGAGGCCCCAGCAGCGCCGGGAGATGGAGATGGAGCCCACCAGACCCCCACCACTGCCGAGAAAATATCAGAGGTAACAACAAACTACTCTGCAAACAAGTCCCAGAATGGCACTTCCCAGTTGCACCCAGCAAGAATGCTCCAGCCCGAGGTTTTGCACCACTGCAAGACCCATGGGTGCAGCAGGGCAATAATGCATGGGGGGGAGATCTGTGCTAAAGCTTGTAGTTGTACAGGGATGCCGCCAGCAGAAAATGGTGGGTTTCAAGAAAGCCAACATGGTTTCAGTACCGCTCATAACAGCAGGGTCAGAGGCCAGGATGGAGAAGTGAAACCCCACGGCTGGCTCCTTCCCACTGCTCTGTGTCCCTGGCTCGCGGGCTCACTGCACGTCCCTCCTCATGCACAGACCTCTGGATCCCCTGAGCCCTGTCCCTGCTCAGGCAGGTGGGGCAGCAAAAGCTTTTCCTGCCCTCACCCCACAACTTTCCCTCATCGTTGCATCCACCTCATGGCCACCGACCGGGGACACCAGGGCAGATATGAAATGATGGCTGTAGCCATGCACCAGCACACGCAAAACCCCAGGCAGCCTCCACCTCACAGGAGCACCCCCAGTGCAGGGGCTGGAGTCACTGGGAGACCAAACTCCCTGCCTTTTACCCCTAAACCTCACAGCCATGTCCGCCCCAGCTGCTGCTTCCCCTTTTTCTTTCTTCTTCCCCAGAGCTAGCGGTGAGAGGAGCGGAAGCCCCTGGGGGGTGGAGGGGGGGCAAGCACTGACTCCCAGCTCTGTGCAGGGCCGTGGCACAGGCGGGGGGCCAAATGCGCGCCCGCTGTGCCAGCCTGGACCTGGGGGGCCGAGCACACACCCGCTGTGCCAGCCTGGACCTGGGAGGCCCCGCACCGCCCACCACCATGCCGGACACCCCAGGGGAACACCTGCCTCAGACCCCCGCCTCAGCCCTCATCTACAGCAACGTGGGTGAGTGACAACCAGGCACCCCCACCCCCCCCAACAACCATTCCCCACTCTGTGCATGGCTTTGGGGCTGGAGAGGTGCAGTGGTGTGGATAACAGACCCCTGTTCCTCCCTCCCCAGGAGAGCTGCGCGCCCACCTCGTCCCCACCAAGGCCAGCCGAGGGGATGGAGCCAGGAGAGTCCCCCCCCCAGCCCAGCCATGACCCGCTGCCTCCCCCGTTGCCGAAAAAGCAGCTGCAGCGAGCAGAGTCCCTCCCGGAGCAGGGCCCATCGCGGCCCCGCCACGGCGATGCCACGCCATGGCTTGGCAGCACCCTGCTGCCACACAAGGAGGGGGGTCCCAGCTCCGCCCCCCCCCCGGGCACCCAAGAAGCCCCTGGCCAAGTCCCAGAGCCTGGGGGAGGCCTGGAGCATCCCGGGGGAAGCCCTGATACCCAGCCCAGAGGAGCTGACCTTTGGGACGGGGGACGCAGAGCTGGGCCGGCTGCTGCGGGGCCTGGAGGGACGGGACGGGCTGTGTGCAGCCCTGGTGGGTTGCCAGGTGGCCAGCTTGGCCCGGCTGGTGGCCCAAGCCCAGGAGGGGCTGGTGGGACCCCCGGAGCGGCTGGGGGCAGAGCTGGCAGGGAAGGGCTGGGCAGCGCTCAGCATCCTGGAGCGGGAGCCGTGCTGCCAGAGCGGCGACGCCTGGTATTTCCGCGTGGGATTTGCTTTTAGGCAAGCCCAGCTGGTGCTTGCAGCCAAGGTAAGCGGGGAGTTCGGGCAGCAGGAGGGGGCTGCAGGCGAGTGTGACCCTGGGGTGGCCCATGTTAGCTGGGAGGTTCCCCTTTGGTGACAACTTATTCATTCGCTAAATGAGCTGGCGTTGCTGACGCTGCTGCTGAGGGCTCCCGTGGGTTCAAGGGACCAAACGTCCAAGGTACAAGGAGGATGGCATCGCTGCGGCAAGTGCCCTGGCACGAGGCCTTGAGGGGCCAGCAGGCAGGGAGTGGGGCTCGCTCCCTGGTAGTGCAGGATGAGACCCAACAAAGCAGCTTTGCAGCCCAGCCAGGACTGACACCCCCCCCTCTGTATGCCCCATTTCTTGCTTCAAGCTGTTTTGGTAGACACCAGAGGGTGCAGGGGAGCCCAGCACCATGCATGGGTAGGATTGGGGCTTGTGGCCCCGACCCAAGTGGTGGCCTGGCCCAGGACCCAGGCTCTCTCCTGGCACAGCTGTTCCTGCTCTTTCTCTCTTCACAGGTCCTCAAGCCGGGCTGCTGCAGCCTGGGCGTGGAGAGCTTCCTCGGGGCACACTGCAGCATCCAGCGCCTGATCGGACATTTCACCGACCACGTCCCTGGGGAGCTGCTGCTCCCGGGCCACCCCAGTAAGCAGGGGCTGTCCCCTTCTGGACAGGAGCCAGCCCCTCCTGCCACCCCCCGAGTCTTGCAGGTCCTCCTATCGCCAGATGTGCCCTACCAGACCCTGGCGGGGTTTGTGGAGGGCTCCTGGGCACTGCACAGGAGCAGCCCCGGGCACTATGAGCGCCTGGCGTGCCTCCTCCTCTTGCAGGTGTGCATGGGGCTGGAGCACCTCAGGGCACAGAATCTGGGGCAGGGTGACATCTGCCCCGAGAACCTGCTGCTGGTGCAGTGCCCATGTCCCCCTGGGAGCCAGCAGGACAAGGAGGCATCCATGGGGCTGTCCCTTCCAAGGTTGCTCATCAGCAACTTGTTCAAGCTTAAAGACAAGAGAAGACCTTGTTCCACCAGCCAAGAGCAGGACTGGACAGAGGGGTCTGCTGCTCCCCTCACCCCAATGGCAGATGAGCTGAATATAGGCATGCTGATCTATAAGATCTTGCACGTGGACATCTCTTTGGAAAATGCCTTGGACCTGAGAAGCAATCAGCTTCCCGAAATCCCCTCCCTGTCCATCTACTCCACGGGACTCAAGCGTTTGGCCTTGCTGCTTCTCCACCGAGATCCCTTCAAAAGGGTCTCCATCGAGCAGGCCAGGGGCGTCCTGCAGGTCCTGCTCTGGGGGCCTCGCCAGGAGCTCTTCGCCAAGAGCAAGAAGACGCTGGTGCTGCTCCAGAGCTGGGTGGAGATGAAGAGGGCACTGCTGCTGCTGAAGTTTGCTGAGAAGGGGGCTGGGGCAGGGGGGAGCCCCGGCCTGGAGGAGTGGCTGTGCTGCCAGTACTTCGCAGAGGTCACGGAGCACATGCTCTACCAGGTCACCCAGGTTCTCTACATGCCCTAAAGACAAGCCTGCCCAAAAGCCTCCCCAAAGACGGGAACCCATAGAGGTCTGGACAAATCCACCAGCTTTCAGCTCCCAACCAAGGCTGATCCTGGCTGCGAAAACTCTTTCCAAATCTGAAACTGATCCTTCACACTGCATGAACAATGGTCCTAAGTAAGCAGGGACCAAACTCCCACCATGGTACCTTGGCTCCCAGGATGCACGATGTGCTTTTACACCTTTCACTGATTTTTGTTCAATGGTTTGAGTCCAGGTTGTTGGAGCATCTCGGAAAGACAGCTGGATGGAAGCCGCAGGATGAAGCACCAGTTCAGCGGCTGATTATCCTGAGTAAGGTTAATGGAGCTTAGACTTTTCACACACACACACGCCAAAAAAAAAATAAAAAATAAAAAAGAACCTCCTCCTGTACTGCTACTGCCACTGTTTTAAATAACAATACAAAACCATACATTACTGCTCACCTTAAGACACCATTATGGGAGAAGAAACACAATGCATCACACAGCCTTGCCCTTTTTAGGAACAGATTGTAGCATAGTCACAAATACCAATGACATCTCAAAGGTGGAAATAAAGCAACCACACAGCTTCAATAAAACCCAGAGCTGAGCCTGTTAAATACTGGCCTTTTATGTGCTTTCTTACACCCTGACAATCCATCCAGGGAGGATCACAAAGCTGAACTTCACCACTCCACAGATGACTCGGAGCAGCAGACAGCTTGGGTGGGTTTGTGGCTGCTGCACACAGGGGCCAGACCAGATCATCAGTCTGGCTGCACCAAGGCAGGGCCATTGCATCTATGGGGAGGTGTGAGCTACCCACGGGTCTGTCTCAGTCTCTGTTTAGGGTCTGTTAGGAGCCAGGAACCAGCACCTGGATGCCCTGTGTGGTGATCACTGTGCTGCGATCTGTGCCATGAAACCTCAAGGTGTATGGGATGGAGCAAAGCCCGTGTGGGTAAGGCAGAAACTTGAGCCCAGGGTTGTACGCAATCTCCAAAGGTCTGGATGCAACACCTGGGGGCTGGCAAATTGGGGTTAGGATGTTGGGGACACGAGCCCGTCACACACAGCCCCAGACCCTTTGGCACCTATTCTTGGCTGAGCCCCCGAGCCAAGTGTGCCCCCCGTGGTCCCACTCCTGGAATGGGACTTGCAGGGAAACACCACCTGCTTGTGAGCAAGATCTGACTCACGTAGTGACTAAACTGAGTGCAGCTTGCAATAAATACATTTCCCCTGTAAAGAGACCCATAACCAGATGCACATGCCTGTCCCACGGCACTTGAGGGGACACGTCTCAAGGACACATCGTGCAGGCAGTGGCTGCTCAGCACTGTGCAGGATCAGCACCTAGAGCCCCAAACCACGTGAGCATGGCAGCGGCATGGCTGTCTGCACAGGGGGTAGAGTGTCACACGAGACCCCGCTTGGGTAGTTGATATAATTATTAACTAAGTAATTACTAATCCACTCACAGCTATCACCTCACAGCAGACAGAGCAGCTGCTGTGGGCTGTGCACGCAGTGAGATGGGCCCTGGGGGGCTTCCCCGCAGAGGCAGGTCTGGTGTCCCATCGATGGAGACGGTGACACACTGGGCAGTCACTAGAGCCAGTGGCACAGCTGAGTCTGGGAAGGATCCTTCATGGCAGTCCCCAGACTTGAAAAAAACCTTGGTAAACAGGAGCTGTGACCGTGGAGACAGAACCACAGAGAAAAATGCTCCCAGACAGTGGGTTTCTGCCTCCTGCCCTGCCCCAACAACATGCTGCTTTCCCAGGGCACTGCTTTCTTCCAGTCTGGCATGGCAGAAACGTGCTCCATCCCCAGCCTCACAGCCCAGGGCTGCGTCCCACGGTGCAGGGAGGCATCAGCCTCGTTGCTTGGACTGCAGCAGGGCTCACACCCAGCTGAGATCACAGCCCCTTTGTGTGAGGCTCTGCACGCAGTGGGGACCGTCCCTGCCTTGAGCATCTCCCAAACAGAGCTAAAAGGGAGGTGGGACCAAGGGCGACCAGGTCCCACAGACAAGAGACAGGAAGGAGTGGGGTCAAAAAATCTCCCTGGCCACACAAATCTGCTCGGTACCCAAGCACGGCTGGTTCACAAAACCAGAGTCCCCCAGTAGGAGCTTTGGGGCCAGAACCGCGCAGGAGGCATTGCCTTGCATCCCCAGTGCTGCTCCTGTAGTATCATGCATGGCTACAAGATGGCAGTAAAAGCCCTGGCAGTAGCAGCAGCTCAGCAGCAGGGCCTGCTCGGGCACCTCACCCTGGGGGAAAAAAAAAATATATATATATATATATATATATATACACTCCTGCAGGCCTACCCCAGCCCCTGGTGTCCCAGGGGCCAGGATGGCCAGATCCTGTGTCACTGCCACGACAGCAGCTCCAAGCACCACCTGCACCCCCAGCTCTGGTTTCCAATTGATCGTCACCATCAGTGACCCTTGCCCCTTCTGCTGGGGCAGCTTGGAGCACCGTGGCCAGCAAAGCCTGCAGGGGTCCACAGCTTTGGAGGCAGAACCTCGTGGGCTCCACACTTGCTCATCCCCGCAGAAGGCAAGCAGCAGCATCACTGCCACGACAGGTGAGAGGAAAACAAGTTTCTCAAGAGAATCCTCTTAGGAACTTGATGCTTTTACCATCTTATTGGGAAAAGGCAGGAACACCCTCTCCCACCTCATGCCCCCCTCCTCCTCGCCGGCTGTTGGCAAGTTCACAGCTTTCCAAAAAAAAAAAAAAAAGAAAAAAGAAAAAAAAAGCATGCACATGACTATAAGACCACAAGCAAGTGACAGTAGGAAGGAGCCTGCTTGCATTCACCCGGCTACACAGCAGCCAGGAGCCTGGGTCTATCGGGAACCGCTGTTGTGCCAGGTATACCAGGACCCAAGGAGCAGAGAGTGACGGTGCTGGGAGTGTGAAGGGTCCAGCCAGATGTTAGCAAAAGGCTTGGTAAGTGCCTGAAGCCAATTAATCAGACCATCAGTATTGCTCGCTTACCAGGCTCTCTGGGATCACAGCACCACACCTGCAGGCCCCTTTGTGCTGCAGCAGGGGCAGTTACCACCACAGGACCTGCTCACCACTGCTCGGAGAGCAGAATTGTAGGGGTAGCAGCAGTTTGACGTACTCATGCAATGCCTGGATTCCTCGGCCCAGAACAGCTGCCTAAGGATCACCCCACAAAGCAACCCCCCAGGACTCATTTACACATTTGAGCACATAGGTGAGTTGGATCTTAAAGCCAAGCTCTGGGGACATGGGGCTGGTAGCAGAGCACACACTGGAACAAGCAAGGATCATGTGCTTGAGCTTACACTGACTCAACAGCATGAACAAGGGGGTGCTTGAAACCTGGTAAAATAACCTCAGAGCCAGCACTCAATCAAGCCTAGGGAATCAACCCCAGGGATTCACTGCTATAAGCTTTATAGACGAAGTTTGATGGGATCCAATAGCACTAAACAAGCATATACAGCTGCAAATGTAAACTAAAAAAAAACTGAAACATGTTTTAAAGCACAGCCCTCTGGAGACTTACCACTGTAGGTGACAGCTACACTTGCAAGCTCTGGTAAATCTAGCACTGTGTACATCCACGTTTTTCCCTTCTGTTCAGTATCACAGACGTTGTCTGGGTGGCTGTGGCCCCTCCACCACGCACTGCTCAACTCCCTTCTCCTTGTACTTCAACCCCAATGTTTTGCCTGATTTGCAGCCCCCTTCTGGAAGCTGCCTTAGCTTCAGTGACAGTATTTAGCTATGCAAGTGCCACAAGCCTTTCTAGATCACAGCCAATAAGGCAGTGAGTCATCTTGCATGCCAGCACAGGACTCCACCACTAGCACTGATTTCAGATGCTAAAGTGCACTATTTGGTTCTCAAAGCTGCTTGAACCTCATAGCATGCATGCACTGTGCTTCTCAGCATTTCACTCATTTCACTCTAACCAACTCATACCCTGAATTATCTATCCTATGAAACATTGATATAGCAGGGATTTACATATATATTTATATATATAAAGCGCCTATCACCATAGTGATAAACCCTCTTTGGAACCACTCTGATGGCAGGGGTACGAACAGGAGTTGGCCTGTTAGTACCTCAGCACTTCTGTTTCCAACCAATTTAAAAATAAAAAAGCCAGAAGACTTTGCTGCCAGCCTGACTGGTGTTTAATACTGCTGCTCCATCACTGATCACAATGACCAGTAGAAATGGATAACCTGCTATAGTTCTTTCACTAAAAGCAGGCTCTTCCAGGACTGCAAGTCCTGACAGATCATAGCCTTGAGCTCCAATCAAGTGACAAGTAACCCACGCCTTTCCATACCTGCAACTTTAATGGTTGGGAGAGTTCCAGAGCCAACTCTTCAGGGTGCAAGTCTTAAACATCTTAAACCAGCAATAAAAGTAAAATATAAACTTTTATTTAGAATTAAAGCAAATACTTCAGTATCACAAACACAATATTAAACTTCAAGAAATATACTGCTAATTTGGAGGGAGCATTTATTTGCACAACCACAACATGCGCACAAATCCAGAAAAAGATGTGGAGTCTGAAATTTTCAACATCTCACCACCAGAGCAGTTGGTCACAACATCTCATACAAAGTTATATATACTGTAATAGATGTTGACAAAACTTCTACAGAATCATCTTTATAGACAACAAGAAAGCTCTAAAAGGCAAACATTGCAATCTATTCTTCTTCTGATGAGTCTCTCTCAAACGTGTAGGCCATGAAGCAAGCATCTGGTCTCTTGGGGACAAGGGGATGCCCTGGTCTCACAATCTCAAAGCCCAAAAAGCTGAAAGTACGGAGCAATGCAGCTAGAAAAAAAAAGAGAAAACATTTAATTCTCTTGGTATCAAACAACAGTTAAAAGTTTCCACCAAAACCAACTTCAAATATTGCATTAACATCTAGTGACAGTGCTAACACCTACCTCTATCATCTCTGTTCTTGTGGAAACAAATGAACACATGATCAACTCGAAGCTGTTCTTCAGCAAACTCCAGAAGAACTGCAAAACTACAAAACAAATGCAAGGCATTCAATGCACATGAGCAAGCACTTCCTTCAGAAGCAGGCAGCAAGGCCCCATGAACCCATCTGCACACATTACAAGCACAAGTAGCAGGCATGGGTTGGAGACTCACACCAACGAGAAATCCCCAAGCCATAGCTATAACTTGAGACACAAATTTAAATCTTAATTACACAAAAAAATGTTGCTGTTTTTTTGTTGCAGCTGAAGGGAGAACTGCAGTGACGGACTCAGAACCAGAATGGTATTTTCAGTGGATAAAAGCAACCACCACTACCAGGAATGCAGTTTGAAATCAGATCTTTGCCCTTGATTTTGCCTGACAGAACAAGCAGATGAAGCCCTCAGATCAGGATCACTTAGTTGTAGTCTCTTACAAGAGAGCATCAAGCACCATGAGCAGACTGAAGAGAACATCAACAGTACAATGCTAGATCTTCAAGACAAATCAAACTCAAGTTGCATTTTATTCTACCCACCTGTCCTTGCTCCCTTCAGGCAGAGCACCACTGGGAATTTCTATATAGAGGTTGTTGTTGTTCAGCACTGCTCTCCAACTAATGTGTTTGGCATCTGTAAGCCTTGACTGGACATTCAGAATTCTTGTCCTGTTATTAGATGTTAGTTCTTCTGTTACATTCAGCCGATTATCCTGTAGCAGTAATACGTGCAACATTACTTCCAGTTCATTTTGGAGAAGAGTTAACTCCCATTAAAAGGGCTGGGACAAGAAAAGTTTCCCACCTACCAGAGCAAGTTGCTTAACATTACTCATACTCACCGAATAAAATAAATTAGCTGAAAGATTGTGATCCCTCTGACTATTCCCTCGCCCACCTGGGATCTTCAGGGGTGGGTGAGGGACATCAGGAGCACCACCGAGGCCCCGGACCCAGGTTACTACAGCAATTGAAGGGAACCCTGGAACTAGAAAAGAATCACAGTTAAAGGTAAACAAGCAGCAGTGTTAGAGCCCTGGGAATTCTAGGTTTTACAGGGATTAGATAGCATAGTTTTGTAGACTGAGGGAACTCCTCCCACTGTAACCTAGTCAAGTAGCAAGACAAAAGAACATACAGGCCAAGCACGAGAACATCACCTAAAGCCCAGATCCGCAGGCATCAGAAAGCTACTACTGTACTATACTGAATGAAATACTAGCTTGGAGATGAAAATACTCTTAACTTGGTATGAAGTACATTTCTGTATCGTGGCAGCTGTATGTTTGACCTGATCTCAAGAAAGGAACCATTTCACTACCATGTATGCAAAATCCCATTTTCTTCCCCACCCTGGAAATCGTTTTTCCTTGTGATATACAGCCTTAATTACATTAGATCTTTGCATCAGCTCTCTTGGCTTGAGGTCAGAAAATTACATTAAATAGCCTCGCAGAGGACACTATTTCAAATGTTATCAGGCAAAGCTCAGAAGCAAGCTCTCGAGTTTCAACTTAAAGACCACATCTGATGATTTGGAAATCTACAAGTCTTTCTACTGACTGACTTTTGGAGCAATTATACCTTGCGCTTAGCCACATTCAGTGTTTAAGGTGAAGAATGTTATCTTCAGATATGAAACATTTCTTGTGCATGTGCTGTTTCATCCCGTCTCTAAGCCTGCTTGGCTGTGAATAAGCCTTCTACTGTAGGAACAGCAATCGCTGTGCCGCCTGGCCCCTCCCTCTGCACCATCCTTCACCCTGCAGGCTCACTCTTGAGTTGCGTCATCTCAGCAGATGCAGCAATCCAGGCCCTTAGGGAAATTTTCACAATCATCCTGTCTGTGAGTGCCAGCAGCCATTTGCAAATCAGAATAACATGTACAAAATAATCCACCATTTTGCACAGTTCATACGAGTTTAATTTTTAATGAGCTTGGAATCTGTGATGAATAATGTGTATTAGAAAGGCAATGAATGGCCATATAGGTCAAATATTAAATGCCAGAAGGCATTAGTAAGCACAGCGGCTATGAAGTTATTAAACTAAAAATTATGATGTGCTCAATCTCAATTAAATGTGTTCAGTCCATTATTTTAGACTCTCTGAAATGATTTTAATACTAGCATTACTTATTTTATTTCAGAATGACTGCAGATCTACGTATTCCTAATTAGCCTTACAAATAAGCCTTTGAACACCTTGTTCAGAACTGTGCAGTAGTAATCCTTTATGATTTCACCTTTCACCCAATGAAAAGCACTATATAATGAAGGCTGTCTACAGTTTACAACTGAGAATATATTTTAGTGATGTTTGGGTAATCTTACTCCTCTTGAAAAAAAAATCACCTCTCTTTAACCTGCAGTTAAGTATAAAAACAGCTTTCTGTAGCATTCTAGGGCTGGTCTCACAATGCACACACCAGGTCTGTTCCTCACTCTCTTTATTCAAGGCAGACCCACATCCTAAGCTTCCATCACTGTAGCCCAGTCACCCCGATCCAGATCTTTTCTCCCCAGCATCTGTTAGGATTGTTTAATCCTTCTGTTGACTTTTAAATTAAGAGCTCTCGTAACAGCCTTACGTTCTGCTTTAGGCTCAGCACCTCGACTACTTCTCCAGAATATCTGCGCTTACGTAAGGGGCTAACAGTTTCCAGCCCTTTCCCCTCTCTGCCTAATCCTGCCTTTTCTCCCCGTGGGGGCCGTGCCTTTTGTCTTCAGGAGCCTTTTCCCCCCGTTACCCCGCCGGGGAGGGGGGGTACGGCAGAGCAGCCCCCCGAGGGGCCGTGGGTGCCCTGCCCCAGCCCTCCCCCCTCGGCTGAGCCCAGCGCGGGGCCGGGGCCTGCCGCTAACGTGGCACCGGGAGGGGGCTCGGGGGGCGCCTGCCTGGGCCCGGCTGCGTGTGAGGGGGGGCTCAGACGTGTCCCCTAGCACGGCTAGGGGCGTAACCGACCTTACGGCGTTGCCTTAGACTCTTGAAAATTAAAAAACAATAGTAATTTTTTTTGTATTTTTTCCCCTCCCGCCCCCCTCCCCTCCCCCTTCTTTTGCGGGGGAGGAGGCCAGGCCGCAGGGCCCGCCCCCACCACGGAGCAGCCCTGCCCCCGGTCCGGGGGGGAGGAGGAGGAGGAGGAGGAGGAGGAGGAGGAAGAAAACCAGAGCCGGCGGGGGGGGGGGGGAGCCGGCGGCGAACGCCCTGCGGTGCGAAGGCTGAGCGAGGCCCCAGCCCCTCACCTGCTCTGTCCGGTACTGAGGCTCAGCACGGCGGGCATGATGGTGCTTTTATTCCCCTCTTTCTCTCTAGCGAAGCAGTGACTGTTGAGTATCCGCTGCAGGGAGGATTTCACCATCCGGCCGCTCTGGTCCGAACCCCGAAACCCTCCGCTGCCTCCCGCCGGCCGCTCTCCAGGCGCTGCTACACAAAATGGCACCCCTGCCGCAGTGGGTCCTTATATACCCTCTGCACGGCCACGCCCCCCATGTGGTACCGCCCCCCGAAGCAGACCACGCCCCCGAACAGGAGAGAGCTCCCGTGCGGGAACGGCCCAACTGTCACTTAGAAAGCCTCGCTTCCCATTGGCTGAAGGGAGCGCGAGGGCGGAACATCGAGCTCTTTCTCTATTGGCCGGCAGCGCGAGGAGTTCGGCGCTGGTTGGAAAGGCGACGAGACTGGGAGTCACGGAGAGCTCCGATTGGCTGCGCCTGCGCGGGTGGGTGGGATCTGGCGGGGCGGGGCGGGGCTGGGCTGGGAGGCTTCGGCACGGTGTCGCAACCCTCGCTGATCTCCGGGCGCCGGTTCGAGTCCCGCGTGCGGCTGGCTGAGGTAAACTGCGGGGAAAGGGAGGGGCCGGGCTGTGCGTGGCGCATGCGCGGGGGGGGGGGGGGAGGGTGCGGGGAGGTCGTGCCGCTGAGGGTCCCCTCAGCGTCCCGTAGGCCTGGGGCCCCAGTAGGTCCTCCAAGGGGATGGGTCCAGCGGCGTCAGGCTTGCCCTGCATGGGCATCATAGAATTAAATGAATGTTTAGGGTTGGAAAAGACCTCCAAGATTAACATTCCCCTCCCACCAATATTGCCAACTGAACCACGTCCTCAAGCACCACATCCAACTTCTCCTTAAACACCCCCAGGGACGGTGACTCCACCACCTCCCTGGGCAACCCGTCCCAACACCTGACTGCTCTTTCTGAGAAGTAATGCCTCCTAATTTCCAACCTGAACCTCCCCTGGTGCAACTTGAGGCCATTCTCTGTAGTCCTATAGGCTGGATGCTGAGAGAAACATCAAAAAAAAAAATTAACCAGTCACCCAAGTACAGGGCGGGGAGTCCCAGGAGGAATAGGCCGGGAGTGTGACCTCTTTTTGGTGCGCCTGTCCTTGGTTGATGCTAGAATCGCAACGTTGCGTTTACCTTCAGTTTGTGTTTTATTCTGGCCACTGTGCGGTGTATAATTTTAAAGTTGTCTGGGTAGTGACTCTTAGTAACCTGAACAGAAAAAAGCCTCGTGTTGTGCCTTCAATGAGGAAGCAAATAAAGGCTGGTTATTTACATAGCAGACGCTAACCTGCTCCCCGAGCCCCGTGACAAACAGTAACACTCCCCTGATAACTTGCACGGCGCTTCTGATCGCCTGCAAGCGCTTTGGGAACCCGAGGCTTCGAGGCGCAGCTGGGTCTTTGCACCCCACCGCAAGAGCAAGGTCTGGAGGAAAGGCTGAGTGTTTCAGACAGCCCAGATCTCTTCTGGACAATACAGGTGTAAACGCCTTCTTAAATTGAAAAGAAAGCAGCAGTCAAATGTGTACGAAAAGTAAATACATGAGAATTCCCTGGTCCAATCTTTGACTCGGTCCGTTCTGAACATTTCAGCCTATTGCTTAGTAGGTGATACCAGTCCCTTTCTAAAAACCAAGTCAGAAGCACATCGTGCAAGTCAGGGCACATCCTAAGTGGTGGATGTTACTGTCCTACATGGAAAGAAAGCTAAAATAAAGGTTTACATGATGCTGAATTGAGTTTGTGGGCAGGTATGCCTTGTAAATGAAGTAGAAAAAAAGATTTTTATAGAGCCAAAGAAAACTACTAAAGATACATTGTAATGATTAAAAAAAAAATCATGGTTTTGTATAAAAATGTAGATGTCTGTATTCTTTTTTTTTTGTTCAACCCGGGCTACAACAAGCCTGTTTATTGCCTTCAGGTACTGTAGCTTCATCTGAGTATACATATATAATATTTTTATTGTGTTGTTTATATTTATTTGCTTTACAATGTTCCCATCCAGGAGCTCTGAGCACATGGATAAACCATTGATTGGTTCCCCTTTGAACAAGAATAAGTGTCTAAATCCCCACCCTCCTTCTGTGTCCTGAAACTGCTCTGATTGACTGTGATGGAACAAAGTGTATTGCCAAATGAAAACATTGTCTGTTCTCCTGCAGCTTAGATGACAAGCCTAGCCTGGCCAGCAGCCAGTGACTAGTCTGGGAGTCATGGTAAGTAAGAGGTACACGAGAAAAAGCCTTTTCCTGCTGCAGGTGTCTGCACTTAGCTCCCAGAACACAAAATAAATGCGATGTTGGTGCTTTCATCGTACTCTCTACGTGTAGCTGTTGATTTATGGATGGGAAGCTGATTGCCATTTAATGCATTACCCAGAGACCAACTTGAAACAATAGGATAGCTGCAACTCAGGAATATTTGGACCAAATGAAGCACATCAGAGAAGATTTGGCAATTCATGTTTTGTGTGTTGTTTTAGAAAGGTTTTCGGGGGGGGGAAGGGGGAGGATATGTTTGTTGATGGAAGGACTGCCTTAGCATTTTGGTTTAGGTTTCATTATTTCTAATAATGACATTTATTATTTATGTGGTAATCTGGCTGTAATTCCTGATAATGGCACTGTGTCAAAGGACATCATCTTTGCAGCTGCTTTCCTCTTTACTGTGGCACTGGAAACAGCTTTGCTCATTGGATACCTGTCATCTCAGTGGGCCGTCACTCCATTTTACAGTTGAGTGACCTCGATAACACTGTGGTGTTCTGTAGTCTGCAAAGAGCCCAATCAACCTGTTTTCTTTTTGTGCATTAAATATTGTGTGGGATTAGTTCCAGCTGCAGTTTTGCTGAGATAGCCTGCCTCTTCCAGTTTAGCAGTGACAATGATTCATAAATCCTCACAGAGAAGACTCTGCCTCAGAATGTCAGGATTAACAGCTGAGGCACTTTGAGATGTTGCCATCTCCAGCTGTTTTTTACCACTGTTTTGCCATGATTATCCTACCATAGCAGAGTATGCAGAAGTAACTGTGTGTCTGTGTCCCAATTGCTCCAGCCGCATTTTGTTTGGCATCTTTGGCCAACACTCAATCCCTGGTGTTATCTAATAACCGGGCAGTGAACCCTAACAGCTGACATGTGGGCTTCCATTCATATACACCCACATCTGCTGTGGCACAGTAGCTTTCAACACAGAGGCAAGAGGGACAATTGCAAGTAGACGTTCTCGTCCATCAAAGTCCTGAGGCTCTAGTTCATGCCAAGTCCTGTGCTGGTGTCCACAAACACGCTATCAAAGACCTGCTCATTCCACTGGCCCCCAACTCCCATGTCTCCAGGACACATTTCAAAGGACCAGCATAGTCCCCAGAGCTGACGAGCAGCATAGAGCCTGTGCCAGTAAGCTTCTAGCAGCTCTCTCCTGAACTGCTTACTGAACTCCTCAGATGAGAGCGTGCAGCGAGTCCCAGAAGTTCTCTGTCTTACACAAACAGGTCATAGTAATTAGGCTGTGTAATATCAGCTGGGAAAATATCTTGTGCAATTTGAGTTACTGAATAACCAGACCTGTTAACGGAGAAAGTACAGAAGCAGCAACACAGCCGAACTCCAGATTAGGAACCTAAGTTTGAATAGTTTCAGGTTGAGGAAAACAAAAGAGTTTTATTTTCCAGAACTTCATTTGCTTTTCTTTTTACCTCATTTCAGCATGTCTTTCAGTCTCTTTTAACAAGAGACATCCCAAACATTAATCGGAATCACCAGTTAATGATTTTTGTCAAGTTTTTATAGTTGTTATTTTCTGAAGGATGTTAGACTAGAAGCAGAGTTTATGACAGCAGAGGAGTAAGTAAAATCAAGGTCAAGGTTGGTAGCTGATGTAAACAGATGCTCAAGGAAGAAATGGGCAAGACCAGTAATGGAATGTCTTTCCTCTTCATTGTCTGCTTTCAGGTTTGCAGGAGTTTGTGATGAGATGACACAAAACTAGTGCTTAGGAAGATGTGCAGGATCCAAAACACTCTTAAGACTTGACCATCCTGAAATCCTGCAAGTTGATACTGTAGCTGTATCACTTCTTTTATTTAGAAAAGGAAAGATAAGCTGTTCAGCTGTTTAGGTGATTAAAACAAGACTAAATAACACGACCGCAACCATTAGTGTTTCTGTGTTTTTTTCTGCCACTGAGGATGCTACTGGGGAGTGGGCTGCCTGGGCTGCACTGCAGCAGTGCCCACTCGCATGTGCTAGAGCAGCAACAAAGCTTCAGTGAAGATGAGTGGAAAAGATTGGTAATGGACACGTAGCAGAAAGCCCAGTATATTTCCTGCTTAGCTGCATTGTGCTGTCATAGCTCTTCTTGGATGTGGAAAGAGGAGATGTTTATGACATTTAGCAGCATCATGGGAATTAATCTGCCTCTGATTTGCTGACTAGGGAAGTACAACAGAAAGAAAAACACAAGCTCTCTTTTAAAGTATGGACAGTCCTTACATAGCATTGCACACTTAGTATCTCCATAAAAGTAGTACAAACTATTTCAATAAATCAAGTAACCCAGACTATAAAATCAAGTTGTTCTGCTTGCCTATTCTCTCTCTTTCCATTCCAGGAAGACACTCATTGTTCTAACAGTTTTAAGAGTTATCTAGAGGTGCAGCCAAGCACCAAAACAGAACAAAATATGACACAGAGATGTCTGTCATGACGTGTTTTCACAGAAGTGATTGTGATGACTTCTCCACCCTGTAATTTAGCTGCTTCTTGTCCCAGGGTAATTTAAATGTTCAGTTTGGTCAGTTCTGTGTGGAGACAAAGCTCAGCACAAGCTTATGAGGTCTTTATCAAAACACTGGACAGTGTTATTTCTAAACTTTGTAAGACCTAAATCTTCTAAAGTGGGGCTCGTAGGTCTGTCTGTCTCCTTCCTTCAAACTCCAGATTCGTTGTCTTACAGGTAATAGTTAACTGTCAGTTACCTAATTTTAAATGCTCCCCCACTAACAACGCTCTTTGGTGAGTTAGAATCTATTCTGATCTTTGTGGGTCATGTAATTAGAACACTTTTTGTAGCTGGCAAACTCTCCTCATTTTCACTGACTTCCCTGCAAGAACGGTGTGATTTGAAGGTCAGGTTTTCTGCAGACCCCCTTGTGCTAGAAGGAAATTCTGCGTGCCACTGCAAAGTAAGACTGGAATTCTTCAGTGTTTACCAGCACAGGGAAGAATTTATTTTCCAAGATCCTTGTGAGATATTAATAAGAAGAAAGCAGTCACTAGTACGTTGGGCCAACAAATGTCTGTGCTTCTTACCAAAGAAACTTTGGAACTCCGCTTTCTCACTTAAAAACAGCTGGTATGAAGAGGACTATATATTGAATGCAGAGGAGGTAACGGATGCTTAAAATGCTTTAAAATTTCAGTATCGCTTTTAGGGATGTAAACCGATGTAGTGCTGGTCACTAATAAGTGCCGAGTTGTCTTCTCTAAGTTTGCAGGAGCAGGCTTTTGAGGCGCTGCAGTTTGGTTTCCTTATAAAAATGATGTGGGGGTGAGAGGAGCAGCTTGAAGTGAGAACAGGAAACGTGGGCAGCGCCAGCCAGCAGCCGGAGACACAGGAGACCATCAGGGGACGGCACCCTAACATTGTTGGGGAAAGAAGTGTGCGCCTGAGCAATTTGTCATTACGGTTCTGTAATTTCAGAAAAAGTGCTTGATTTTTGTATTGATTTTTCTCTGGGTGCTGCTGCCAATTATGAGCAAACAGTCCTGAGGAATTCAGAGGTAGTTGCAAAACAATGAAGTGCAAGCCATTGCAACATCCTCCCTTCCACGATCCATTTTCTGTTTCACTTACTTTGGGCCAGATGTAGCTCCCAGGGGTTGCCCTTTCCGTTCCTGTGTTAAATGAGTGGTGACAAGGTTCAGATTCCTGCAAAGTGTGCAGACCTACAGAGGGGAGTTTAATTTGGGGACCAGATTGAGCGCTTTCAATCCTGCTAGCAGGGGCAGAACAGGGGGGCACAGCACCTCGCAGAGCTGGTCCTGAGAAAACAAGCCCCTGTCCGATCATACGCAATCTGCATTTTGGTGTGCAGAGGCTTTGTGCAATTCTTCCACAAGCGTTTTCTTTCCCTGCTGACCCCCTTGCTGAGCTGTTTGCTGGAGCCTTTGTGTACTGAATTTATTTACTTGTTTTTTTATTTTATTGTATTTATTTATTTATTTATTTATGGTGTCCTTTTCTCTTTCAGAGCAGTTCTGACGTTTCTTTTCAGGAGGGGCCATTTCTACACCCTCTGTGTCGTGAGGGCGGGCGGGTGAGCTGGACAGGGTTGCTTATTTTCCTTCAGTTCTTGTTGTGCTTGGATCAGTCAACCTCAGGGACGAGGAAGTGCACAGTACAGCTTGGCTTTTGTAATTCGTAATTTCGTTTGGAAATGTTATCAAAACAAACAGATGCCAGCAGGATGAACGTTAAGACCTGTGCAGAATCTGCTCTGTTAGAAGCGCGTTCAGAGTCAGTTTTGCCTGCCTAAACATTTTGCCAACAGCTCATTAAAATGAATATATTCAAAGGAGACTACCCCCCCCCCGATTAGATCGTTCCTGTGATAAGAGTATTAACGGGCATATTTTCCCATAAATAAAATGAACAAGCCCTGAGGGCAGGGAAGGTTATTTAGCCTGCAATGAGTTATGTGCCATGCTCGTCCTTTTGAGAGTTGCTGGTGAGGGAATCACTTCGCCCCTTTGCTGCAGCTGGGAACAAGCCTGAGAATAGCCTCCGACCAGCAGAATTGGCAACGCAAGCTTTCTTCCAGCTGTATATGTGTGCTGCGTGCTGCTTTATTTCGGGTATAATCCCAGGGGACTTTGTGCTAAGCACAAGGCTGGACAGAGCTCGCTGGAGCAGTGCTAGCAGCTGGAGCAGTGCTAGCAGCCAGCACAGCCTCTGGGTGACACAGGAGGGGACAGCGAGGGCCAGTCCTGGCCACCAGCACTTCTGCCAGCCTGGTTATTTGAGCTTCATGCAGCCTTGTGCTTTAGCCCACGAGCTCTCTGTGTTTGAACCAATATTTACTCACGGTGCGTACAGAGATAGCCAGCGATCCCTCCGAGCCAGGGCAGAGCTGCAGCCGACCGCCAGCCACCTTAGCAGGCTGCTAGCAGCTCGGGTTGTTTGTTTATGGTTTTTATAAAAAAAACTCCTGAGTTTAAGCCTGTTGAAGGTGGCAGCTTGGCAAGACATTGCCCGTGCGGGTAGAGCCCTAACAGTGCACCCGCTGTACCGAGTCCCCAGGCTGTCATTGCGCTTGGGAGTCGGAGCAGAGGCTTTCAAATGAAGGCACCTCTATTTCATTACCACAATTTTCCAGTTTTCCTTAAAGGTTTTTATTTATGAAGCCACCCTAGGTACAAATTAACTTACACTGCCTCCTGCTTGACATTAACTTCTGGAGGAAGCTGAGTTCTGCAGGGTCGATGCGTCCCTGGCTGGAAGGCGGGATGCGGTGCGGGGAGCGTCGCGATGCCCGGCACCCAGCTTCCCAGATAACCCCACCTTCAGGAGCTCTGTACTCGTGCAATCATACATGGATTTGCCACCTCAGCCCAGGGGGCTTCCTGCTACAGAGGCAGGGCAGCCAAACAGCTGAGAATGGGCCAGGCACGTGCGGGAAAGCTCCAGAACATGGCTGTCCTTTCCTCTGCCAAAGCACTCTTCCACCCATTGCTGAGCACGTGCTTGTAACTCCCAATAAATCCAAGGTGCTAGAAGATAAAGCAGTGGCATAAGGAAGGCAAGAAACCTGAAAATTACCATTCTGGTTGGACTAATGACCCAATTTAGGCTGGTTTCCTGCTTACCGTGACTTTTACCAAGTACTTCAGAAGACAATCTGAAAACCTCCTGCTTCAGAAATGCATGCAAGGAAAGGGAGCAGCTGTGCTTACAGAAAACAAGCTGTCTGTGTGGAGTTGAGAACTATTTCTGAAATTTGTTTTGGGGGTGTTTTAGCTCCTTAGGCTGTGGCTTTTGGTCCTGTGGATGCCTAGACTCCATGGGAATGTTTCTCTCCATCCTCCCTTGCGTCAGTGGGGTAATTTTGGTCTGGCTCCTGTGTACGTCCTTTTAAATGGCATGCAGACTGTGGTGGTCCCCTGCCCTTCTGGTACATCCCCGGATTTCAGTCATGCAGCAGGCAGCTTTCTTAGCGCCCGGTTCCTTGCTCCCGTGGCGTTTCCATGCAATGTCTGTGCTTTGCGCAGCCGTCTCCTCGAGCTCGGGCTGTGGCCTGAACGCCGTCCTCTGGGGCAGTCTCAGCCCAACCTCAGACTCATTGAGCTCATTAGGGAGGAAAATGTAATCAGTGCTGTTCTTCAAGGACCGGGACGTGACAGGAAGCAGCGAGAGCCAGCAGGGCAGTGCCACGGCTGCCAGAGCAGCGCATGCAGCGCAACAGCCCCGCAGTTCTGCTGCGTCACATCGGGGCTCCACGGGTGCAGCATGCACACAAAAACTGGCCTGGCCCCGACCAGAGCGTGCCTCCAGCAGATCCTGCGCCACCCCTGTGACCACCTGTACTGAGACAGCAAAAACAGAATTTGTGTTGTACGTATTTAAGTTGTCAGCGTTACCTCTAAGCAGCCCTCGGGCTCCCTTCGGAGGCTGTAACTTGCATTGTTGGGTCACTGTGGATGGGGAAGCTGAGGCACGGAGAAAGGACCAACCTCGGGCCATACAGAGGCAAAGCCCCTCCAACCTCAAATCATTCAGAAAATGGACTGGGCTTTTGTTGTTCTGGTTTTTTTAGGTCATTTTCAAAAGTCGGTTGACCTCACAGTACCTTCAGAATACGCAAAATGTTCTCTGAAACCTAAATTATCTGTCCTTATCTTGTCTCAAACCTCATCGATAATCCTCTTTGCTGCCTTTAAAAATATTTAGAGGAGATTATTCTTTGGCAGTGATAGTCATGTTTAGTTCACTTTTATATTGCACTGGGCTTTTCTTTCAATGGCTTCCTGATGTCTTGCTGCTTGGTATTGTTAGGTTTATGTATTGCGGTTTTAAGATTTTAAATGGGTTTAGAAATACGCTTGCTTGTGGTAACTGGATGCTTTTTCCCATGAAATATTGTGGAGACAGCTGCGAAATATCAATTTATGCAAAACTATATTTTTTAATTTTAATGTTGACATCGCCACTGCCCTGCACCTCTGAGTGGCTCTGCCTGCCAGTGGTGCAGCTTCTGCCTTTGTCCAGCAGCACCAGGGGGATGGCAACGAGACTCTGGTTACTTGCATCATCACCGCCTGTGTCCCTGGGACTTTTTAAACTCTTTGAATTTTAACTAGAAGGGAATTTACATCTGACATCTGACCCAAGTACTAAATCAAGTTTGATCAGTCAGTGAGGCAAAAAAACTGAATATTTGGGGCAGCAGCTACTTTCCTGAGCCTTGCATGCAAAGCAATGCAAATTTCATACTACACAAGGCCTGATTAAGCCCTCAGCATCCCAGTTCAGCCTGCTGGCACCCCAGCATGCCGACCTGCTGGAGGACACATTCACACTCTTTGCCTCAACCACTTCTCACAGCCGTTCTGCTGAGACCCTTTTTCCATGACCTCCAGGTATAACAGCTGTGACACATTTGTTTGGAGGAAGCTGCAAGATTAGGAAAAACAAGCTGGTCTTAATTTTCCTTCAAAATAAGCTATTGTTGTAGCTCTCCAAGATCCCTGCTCATTGTAGTACTTTAACAATCTCAAGGCGCACACAATCCAAGGGAAGTCAGCTTATGTAGCTGCTTTGATTTTTCATCTGGGAAGATTTCAGGAGCTCTTGGCATGGCTTTAAGGGGACGCTGAGCACTGGGACTTCCCCGAGGTGCAAGTTTCAGCCTCCCAGTTTCCCAGACTGAGGTGTGGGATGTCTTTGTAGGGCCAGGAGAGACAAACCTGGACCTGCTGTCCACACGTAGACCTGGGATTCCCTTCAAAAAGGTGCAGTGCTCCACCCTCTCAGCCTCCAATGCATCCCCTGCAAGGCTCTTCCACAAGCTGAGCACTCTAAGAGTTGGGAAACACCTTCTTAATCCCACTTGCATTTATTTGCAGCCAGTTTTTACCCAATTGGTTTCATGCCAACATTGTCCTTATGCTTAAATAAGCATCCCAGCCCTCTCACGGGTGCTTTTATGTGTAGCAGTCATACCCCTCAGGCCTTTGTGGGCTGTTTTTTTTTGTTGTTGTTGTTGTCTTTGGCTAAGCAAACCAAGATCATCTTCTGTAATAGCTTCCTTTTGCCTTGTTTTGCTTATTGTCAAGGAAGCATCTCAGCCACCCCAAATCTTTGCTGCACAAGCTATGGATGTAAAGCATCAATCCACGGACATGCTCAGTGCCATCAGCTCCTAGGCAAAACCCAGCTGTCCATAAATGCATTTGCTGGCTGTTGCAATAGGAAGTGAAAAAGCACATAGAGCAAGGAGCAAAAAGCTTGGCACGCACACCTGGGGGTCCTAAGGGAACCAAGGTGTTGGGGCTTTTGCCGTTGTGCGGGGCTGCTGGAGCTGCAGCACTGGCTCCTGTGATTCTCTGAGTCTTGTCTTTGTTCTGCTGAAAGCCCTCTTTAGTGGTCTGGCGAAGGGCCGTAAACCACCTCTGGGCTGAGCCTCCGGCTCAGTAGTACCTGGCTGGCTGGGAGGAGGCTGGCAAAATCTTACTCGGCGCCACAAAAATGTTGCTTAGAGATCTCCCACCAGTCTGGGCCTGAGTCTGCCTAGCTGCCATATGCCAATCTTTGATGAGGAACTAAGAAAATATTTTTTGGTGAAAACCGGTTGCTTTTCATCTTTCTTCTCACCCAGAGCTAAAGGTAACCTTGACGTGGTTTGCATGCAGCGGGCGCTGCTGCCCTTCAGCCCCGTGTGCTCCCCGTGAGCAGCACATTCCCGGGATGGTGGGTGTAGTCAGCATCACTTGGGGAAAAGCAGGAATAAGGCACCAAACGGGGCTCAGAAACAATCCCGGGGCTTGATGTATAAGAGCAGAGACCTGCCAGCCCCAGCCTTGCTCCCTCCTGTCCCTCAGCTCCTGGAGATGGACATTTCAGAACTCTTTTGGTTGCAGCCCGTGCAGCACTGAGGATGCCGAGGCCTCGCTCCGTCTTCCTGCAGCCACTCGGCACCAACGCAACACCGGCACCGTCCTCACGTCCCTCCCCAGCACCACAAGAGCTCTTCCCCCAGACCAAACCATCGTGTTGGTGTGCCCGAGCCGCCCCGGCTGACTCAGGCATCCCCGACGTACCAAGTGAGCGCGGCTGGAGCAAGCCCACGTCACCACGTCCGCGTCCCCCCCCGTGCCTCCTCCCCGGCACCCCACACCTCGGCACCGCAGGGTGGAGCAAGGCTGAACCGGTCTCTGCATGCACATCTCTTTTGTCTGGCGTGGAGGAGCAGAAACTGCTGGAGGGAAGCGTTTTAACGACGAAAACCATGCGGGGCTGAATTGTTCCCTGCATCCATGGAAAATTACTCCTGCTCACTCTTCCCTTTGCTTGAGCAGCTCCAAAACACGCTTATAGGAGGAGGGGAGTGTGTGTACGTGTGGGGTCAGAGCTGTTCCTTTTTTTTTCCCCTGCCTCTGAATGATTTATTCTGAAAGATTCTTGCCTTTGAGTCACTGGGAAAACACACAGCAGTCAGAAAGTGTTTGGGGGCCAGCCATTGAAACGTCACGGTGAGAAGAACAGTACGAAAGGAGCCCCCGGCACCCAGCGATGCCGCCCCAGTCCCCGGCGCTCTGTCCCTGTCCCATCTGGCACAAGTGGGAACAGATGGGAGAGGTGGTGGCGGTGGGTGCGGGTCCCGCTGCCCGCGGGGCATTGCCCACTGCTGCCAGCCCCCAGCTCCCCGCCAGCAGCACGGGGCAGGGCAGGGGCACCAAGGGCACTGGGGACAGCGGGGACACCAGGGACATGGAGCAGCTCTGTGACCAGGGCACCTCTCTGCACCTGCACTCGCAGGAGAAGGAAACCTGGGTACAGGGGGACGTGCTCACCGGTATCGTTCTCTCGGAGTGCTTTATGGCATCATAGCTAACTAAGGCCAATTCTCTAAAATTAGTGTTTGATACATACATTTGATTTCAGTTTGCAAATCCTTCTACGCCTGCCTGTAGTAGGGTTTTGAGGAGTGGCCACGCTGGGGTCCTTTACTCAGGTGCATCAGCATGAGCTGTATGCTGGCCAGGGGAGCTCTCTGCCCCCCGTGACCATTTGCCACCCCCACCCACGAGCCCACCCTGCAAGCCCAGGGGCCGCCTGCTCCCTGCCTGCTCTCAGGGCTGCCCGAGGGTCCTCCTGCCTGTTCCCCTTGCAGCTGCTTTTCTGCGGTGCTCCAGCTTCCCTTTTTCACCTCCCTATGCTTTTTCATACCTTTCTCCACCTCTTTCATACCTTTCTTCACCTCTCTATGCTTCTTCATAGCCTGCCTTTTTCTCTGAGTTTCTCGCTTGTCTGTCCACCCACATTCTTGCTTCTTTTCCTCCTCCCTTGCCTATTTACACACTCCCTCTGGTCCCAGCTCTGCCCAGCTTTCCTCTCTACCTCTCACTCCCACTCTCATTTTCTTTATGTCCCAACTGCAAAGTCCTCAGGTGTAAGAAAAAAACAAATCCCAGTGCTGGGAGGCTTTGGCTACAGCCAAGGGCCAAGCAGGCTGCCTTCCCTGCTCTCCGCACAGCCCAGCCCATGCCTCTCCTCGCTCCCTGCGGGCCCTCTCCACTGCCTTCCCCGGGGGCCCCTGGTGCTGTGGGGCACACCCCGGCCCTGCCAGCTGCACTCAGTTGTCTCTTTGCTTTTCTGTCTGCAAGCAGAAAGCATTTCTGCCCCGCACCACGTCGCCGATTGGCTGCTGTTGTCTTCGGAGGAAGCTGCAGGCGTGCACAGAGCAGCATCGCTGCGAGCATGCACAGAAAGCATCATTGCAAGCATGCACAGAACAGCGTTACTGCAAGTACGCACAGAGCAGTGCTGCTGCAAGCTCTGCTCTGCTCTACCAGGACAGAGGTGGGAGGTTTCTGAGCAGAAACCTGCTGGGAGCTGCCTCTCTGCTGGGTTTGCCCCAGCACCAGGGGACGAGGCCGCAGGTTGTCTGAGCCATCGCTGCCACTGCTGGCCACAAGCACTCAGCGCCCAGAGGAGGAAAGGAAGGAGAAGCAGCACTGGCAGCGTGTTGTGAAAGGGACCAAGCTAAACACATGGAAATTAGAGGCTGGGTGTCAGGGGTGATTTCTGACTGGGGGATGTGGCAAGCAGCGGGTCATGTCTGGAGAGGAGGAACAGAAAAAAATCTGTTGTTTGGACACAGAAAGCGGAACTGAAAAAAAGCTCTAGCAGATATCATAGAGGAGTTGGGGTTGGTGGATTTAGTGATAAACCTTGCAACAGAAATGACAAGCACTAAACTCCTTTAAGATTCTCTACAAGCTGAGTGAATTTATCTACCTTTCTGTGGTGTTAGGAGCATGGCAAATATTATTCCCCCCGTTCACAGGAAGGGAAACTGAAGCCCAGCGGGGCCATGGGGCTGTTCCTGAGCACGTGCTCGGTCCCGGCAGTGAGCAGCTGCGCCTCCATGTGCGACTTCTTGTGCTTCAGCCCCGTCCTGCTGCAGGACTGCTCCCATCCTGGCAGGCAACTCCCCTCTCGCTGGCGGTGTGAGCTGGTGCTTACCTGCAAACATTCCCCTTCCAGAGGTGTTCCTGGCATCTGCAGCCTTTTTTGCACCCAAAAGTCCTGGGTTGGGCTTTTTTTGCATATATTTTTGCTTTTCAACTTGCTTTCTTCTGCTCTGGAAGCTCACTTGTGCACCTGGGAACCTGGTGGGAGCTGTTGTGCTGCGGAGGCGGGCTGGTGTTCACCCCGGCTGTTTGGGGCGGGAGGGTCTGTGGGAAACCTTGGGGTGTGACATGAGCCACCAGAATGTTGTGGCAGCTCCTTCTGGTCTCTAGGACCCAAACTCAGGCCTGTTGCAAAATCCTGATCCATGGAGGGAAGGAGGGGAGCTGGGGGCATCTCCCTGTACAACCAGAGAGCATCTTCTGTTGTTGTCCCCTATTTTTCACCACTTTTTCCCCAAGATCTTGGGCTGTTTCAGCTTCCTCTGCACTGCCCAGCCCCGGACGGGACAGCAGGGAGCGATATTTAAAGCGTTTGTGAAACTGCAGCTGAACCTGAGTAGCTCTGCAGTGCCCTCTTCTCCTTTCGTGGTTTTGAATTCCTCGCATCCCTCTTTTCCATGTAAAAGGAGAGCAGCTCTATTTAGGGACTGGCGATTGCGCTGCTGAGGGTGCCTCCAGCAGCAGGTCTCGGTGGCTCTGAGCTCCCCATTCTCGGCTGGGCTCGTGGCTGCTCAAAAGGCTCCGGGTGGCATTGGGAGCCAGGGCTAGAGCTGAGGTGTGGCACCCAGGTCGGTCCCTTTTGCAAGCAATTGCTCAGTTAGTGCCTTCCCCACAAGCCTGCCAGCCTCTCCCTTCTTGGTATTGGAAATTATTTCCCTCAGAAATCAAGAATCATGAAACTGAGGTCATGGGACCGGTTAGTTACACGAAGGGAAGCAATCCCACAGCATTTTTTCCATATGAATAATGCTGAGAATCCCTTTTTGGGCACACGCTGCGTCTCGTCATGGGCACGGCCACACCAAGCGGCATGCACAGAGCCCCGGGGGCGAGCGGGAGCCGTCCCCTGGCGGGGGCTGCGGGGGGCGCAGGGCAGTGCAGGTAACGCTATCGCTTTCACTGGAGGTCGACCAGAATTTATGTCTGTGTCACTGGTACGGCAGCCTTGGCTGTTTGACATGTAGGGTTGGGACACATGTAATTCAAGCCAACAAGGGATTTCATGGGTGTGTAAGACGGGTGACCTTCATGCCTGGAGGCAGAAAGCAGGGAGAAGCAAGAAGAGCAGCTGTAGCAGAGCATAGGCGGTCTTCCCATCCTGCGCTGCCCGCTAGGATGTTCACTGTTTTCTTGCCTTCGCCTCATTTCATTTGTCAGTCGCCCTCCCTTTGCACAGCTGTGGAATCCCAAATTGGCAAAAGTTACGTGACTTTACCGCTTATGCCGTTTTCTGGCCTGTTTACATCCCGTAAATTAAGTCAATGATGAGCTTGGCATGGGATCTGGAAGTGTTTCACAGCAGGATTGGTTTCTCCCCTTTAATTAAACATTACAGGTTCCTCGTGAATCATACCTCATGCTGTTAGCCTTTTATGAAAAGCCTTAACATGGTAATTTATGGGAAATCTGTTTTGATGTGAAGGTTTGGGCCCTGCTTCTCACCTCGCGCATGACCCGCAGTGGCTGCTGAGCGCCCGGTGGTGCTGGACACGCACCCAGGCTCGACCACCAGCGGGACCTGCCCCAGTTCTCATCTCGCAGCCCCCCCCGGACCAGTCCTCCAGGAACCTCCTTTAACCCCTTTCCAAAGCGTTTTTTTCCTGAGCCCCTACCAGGTCCCCTGACAATGAGGTCCAAGCTTCCACCATGTGTCCATGCAGAAGATCTCCCTTTGCTGGTTTTCAACCTATTGCTCCTTGCATCTGGGCTCCAGCTTTTGTGCTTCGTGAATTAGAGTAGCCACTCCCTTTCGCTCTTTTCTGCACCATTCATGCTTTCGTAGATCTCTCAAGTTGTTTTTCTCTGCCGTTTCACTCTGTTCAGCCTTTCCTTGTGTGGAAGCTCTGTCGTACGCCCGGTCCGCTCCCGCACCCAGCCCGGCCCTTTTTTGCACATCATCTGCATCTTTTCTGACATGAGGTGGCCAGCACTGCTGGCAGCATTCAAGGTGTGGGTGCACGAGGGATTTCTGCAAACGCATCGTGGGTTTTTCTAGCGTCATCTCTGCACCATTTGCAGCAATTCCCTAGGATGCCTTTTGGCCGTTATAATCCCTGAGCTGACATTTGCAGTTACATCCACAGTGGCTCTAAGACATCTTTGTGGTGCTGTCTCATTTATAGCCTATTGCATATGGGTTCCTGGGGGTAGTAGTGCTTTATTTTAAAGAAACCAAGCGTAGGTGATCACCCTGTCACCCCACCCCTCTTTCTAATACCTGTAGAAAGCACTGACCAAGAGCTGCTGAAACGGGAAGGTGGCACGGATGTCACCGGGATGCTCAGGTGCCAGAGGGAGGTGTGGGTGAGCAGGTACATGTCCGGGCAGGCAGTAGAGCCCCGTACCCAGGACCTGCACCAGCAGACACAGTGGGATTTTGCCTTCCCACCAGCTCGTGCACAGAAACCGGGACCGGGGGACAAGGGAGGGACACACAGAAGTGGTGGGGATGGGGACAAGAAACTTCCTGTCTTGCTATTCCCACTTGTTAGTCCTATTTATAGGGTGCCTTTCCACAGAGTATCTGGGCTTTTAGTTTTTATTCTTGGAAAATTATTCACTTCTTGGACCTGCCACGGAGCAGTTACTCACCAGCACTCCTCCCCAGCATGACATTAAAAGAAATTCCCACGGGGCAGCGCAGGACTGTTCACTTCCCTGCGGCCAAACCAGGCTCTGCCCCGCGCTGCGATCTGCCTCGTCTTGTCCTGTAATTCCCAGCCTGGCTGTGTTGCTCATTCACCTGCAAAAGTGGTTTGCTGCCTTTGATTTTTCTCCGATGAGATCATTCACCTTTGAGTACAAAACACACCGAGCAGTGTTTTGGCATGGGCTGACTGCTTCTGAAGGCGGACTCTTTCATTCTCTTGCTTATTACGTGCTGGGCCACCAGGTCTGTTTCTTGTCCTGCTGACTGTAAAACAGTCCAGTGGTGGTAATGAAGCGGTCTGGGAGCAGTCGGTACCCCAGCAGGGGACAGCTGCTGCATGTATTAAAGGTGGGAGCTGCAGCTCCCCGCTCAGCGTTCCTATAGCACCCGGCACTGTTTTATGTGGGTGCAGAGGCAGAAAGGATCGGCAGCCCAGTGGAGGCGTGCATTGTCACTTGGCTTTCAGGTGGCATCTTGCGCTGCAAGAGACCAAGGGTGGGCCTGGGGAGGTGCTCACCCCACTCTCTGGAGGGACAGAGGTGATCAAAGGGAAGGTGCTGCGTGCTCATCTCGCTCTTGCTGTTAAAATCCCTGAATTTCTAGACTAAGACATCAGTCGCGTGGTGGCAGAGACCTGAAGCTGCCCTGGAGGCTGAGCTCCGCCGAGCTCATCCTTCCCGGGATGCAGAGGCCCAAGGATGGCAAACGCAGTGCTCGGAGATGGGGACCACTGGTGCCCAGTGCTGCTGCGGCACTTCCTATGGAAAGAAAACCCTCACCATTTCAACTGGCTGATTTGGGAACTAACTTGGGGTTTGAGGAAGAAATTCTTTCAGGCTGTTGTTTGTATTTCACTGGAACAACAACAACAACAACCAAAAATATCAAAAAGACTCAGCTGGGTGCGCTTTTAAGCCTCCCAGCAGGCTGGGCGTGCAGGAGTGAGGAGGAGGGGCAGAAGTGATGGAGCAGGGGACAGCAGTTTTTGCACTTCTGTCCTGCAGCTGTGTTGCAAGTGTGCATCCTTTAACGGGCTTCATTTGTGGCCCTGAGACACCACTCGAGGGCAGCCACGCTTCAAAGGAAAGTGACTGCCCTGGAGAGGAGGAGGCAAATTCCACCTGCCCTGGTTGCACAGGGCCTCTGGCCCTTGAGCACTGCTCTCCATCCAGAGCTGGGCCGAACGGGGCAGCTGCTGGGACCGGGGACTGTTTGGAAGTGCTGCTGGGGACCATCCAGCTGGGAAGGGCTCGATGCAGCCGTTCTCCTTGGCTTGGGACCTCGAGGTCCTGCCCCTGCCGAAACCCCCCTCCTGGCTGCTGTGCCTTGGGTTTTCTTCCTGGGATGGAGCCTGCAGCAGGATCCAGGTCCCCGCTCCTTTGGTTGGGAAGTGCAACAGTGAGCACGGCGTCTCCGGTGGGCTCCTGCTGATTTGAGGAGTCCCTGGCCAAGGGGATGCCGAGCACCTCGCTGCTGCGATGGGGCTGTGCGGGAGCTCATCTCCTGCTGTTCTGCCCACTCACGCGGCTGTGTTGCCGTTTCTTTAATCACTCCATCACCACTTTAAATAGCTGTTACTACCACAGCCCGCGGGCTCCTGACTCACGTCCTCACTGGCTGCACACCCAGGCAGATTCCGGTGTGCTGCCGTGCCCCGCGTGCCTCTGCTCCTGCCTGCCCCTTCCCGGGGCGCCGCGCGGCGCTTGGTGCCTTTCTGCCCAGAAGCACCAGGCCGGCAGGGCAGCCGATCACGGGAACCAGCTCGGTCCAGGCTGAGCTCTGCTCCTGCCATCCAGAAGGCCCCAAAATAAAGCACAGGCTGCTGAAACGGGAGTGACGATGAGGTTGTTTGGCTTCTCCAGGGGAGAAAGGAGAAGGGTCAGTCAGGGTAAACCTTTCTAATCACGCCTCCGTGCTGTGTGGGTGAGAATCAACACAGAAGCCAGTGCAGTGCTTCGAACCAACCGATCACTTCGCTCCGCAGCACTCGGCTGGAGGTGCTTGTCCAGGTCCCTTCAGAGGCAGGCAGCCATATGGGCCAGAGCCTGCCTTCACTGAAGTTTCATTCTTGCATCTTCTGCTCCATCAATTCACAAAAATAATTCTTCTCAAGCTTGCATTAACCATGGTAAGTTTGCAATTGCAGCCTGGCTTTGCCAGGACTTTTGCCTTCTTCTGGTGATGGCAAGGAGTTGTGAACGAGCATCAGCCAGAAAGATGTGCCTTTTTGATCCTGAATTACAGCTCCATGATTTCCTTGTAAACTTAGCATGGCCCCACTGACTCAGAGAAGCTGCCTTGGACTTACACCAGTAGGACTCCTCCTGGCCTGCAAACCAAGGTCTCGACCCCAAAGCTGCTGCAGGCAGTGGGTGCCAGCGGTGAGCTGTGAGCAGGGCATCCCCACGTGGGTGCCGAAGCAGAGCAATGCTGCCGGGAGGCTTTGGAGCTGGTGCTGTGGGGAAACTGCCATTCCTTGCTCGGCTGGTGGGCTCAGATCTCATTTTAAATACAAATCTCACTCTGAGCTGTTTAAACAGGACGTGGTTTAGAAACAAAGGACCAGCAGGGGTATTATGGAAAAAGATTAGAAAACATTCAATTCTGAGATTTGATGTTTTTTAATTCAGCCTAGGAGGGTGTGATCTGTACAGTGCTCCAAGCAGGGCATGATGCACACAGTTATTTGTTTGCCTTGCTGCAGTGGCATTGCCTGCACCGGACAAATGATTCTAATGATGCTGGGTAAAGGAGAGAAAGCTGAATAACTAAGAATGCAGTTTTGGGAAAGGAAGTTTAATGCTATTTTAAGGCCCAGCTGGTTTGGTTCTTGCTTGTTTTTATTACAGAACATATTTCATTGGCATTGCTTTGTACAAGTGAGGGAAGCGAAAGCTGAGAGCAGAAGGGAACTGCTCTCAGAAACCTTGTCCTGATGTCCTAGCCTTCAGAATCCGGCTGAACTTTGGAGAAGGAAAGCCATCATCAAAGTTTCCCAACCTCAGCAAGGTAACAAATGCATCCATGAGGGTCCCAGAAAGCTCCTTACAGAGCCAGAAAACACCCAAGTGGACAGCCCTGGTGATGTCAAGGGGGAATTTCTTTTTTAAGAAAGCAGATATTGAACCTTTGAGCCTACATGTACTATCACTGAGAAACAAAGAAATATATGGTGAGACAGGAGAGCACAGGCAAGCCTTGTGTGTATGTTTTACATGTGATTCCTGCAGTCTGCTGAATTTTAACTTGGGAATTTGTTGCCTGATAATAGAGAAATGGGGAGCTGTAGGGCAGGAGGTGCTGGGAAACATTCAGCCGAGGTCTGCTGGTGGTTAGGAAGTTCCTGCGATTTCTGCTGTCACTGCAGCACGCTCTGCTGCCCTTTGGGGTGTAGTTGTCCCTGTACAACCCTCCTCACCCTGCAGGAAGGCAGGACCGCTGGTGGGACGAGGCCTCCCGTGGGACCTTTCCCTATCCCCCGGCAGTACGGTTCTAAGGACGGTTTGTTTGAGATACCATGTTCGAACACAGCCACTTGCTTGTGTTCTCCTCAGAGGTACTAATGGCTTTAAGCCTTCAAAGAGAATAATGATTAGCCCTAAGCAGCACTGGGCTGTGAGAAAATGTATAATGGAACAATTACTGAAAGTAGCTGAGACTAAAAGTAGCATTTAATGGGATCCAGCATCTTCTGTTCCAGCTGACCTGAATGCTGCTTGTTCTGCCAGGCAAAGAGACTGAAAACCTCTGGGATTCGTAAATCAGGGTATTTAGGTCACACGTGGATTAGAGTGTGATCAGACTGGCTTTAATGCAGAGCTGCTCTGGGTGTGTATAGATCACACAGTATGCTGAGGAATCGATGCTTTCCAGGGCTTTGGGCACGATCACAGGCTCACTGTGAGCTGCTGCGGTGCGTCAGGGCCCCCGTGCCCCTCAGTCGCTGTGGGCGCTGCCTGTCCTTTGGCTCGGAGCAGAGACCGAGCAAACTCGGTTCGTTTGAGAGCACACCACTGGCAGCAGGGTGAGCGCTGGCCCCAGCGACCATCCCAGTTCTGCCGGGCCAGCCAGCGGCCGGGCTCTTCCCTCCTATCCCAGTGGACAAAGCAGGGGAAGGCAACCCGTGACACCTTGCTGCCAGCAGGGTCTGTCCCCAGCACGATCCAGCCGTCACCACCAGGACTGAGACCTGAAGGCACCCAGGCTGCTGCTGCCGGCCACCGCACAGCACCACTTTGTCCCTGGGTGAGAGGCTGGCTGTAGCTCGGTGCTGGAAGGACAGACATGCCATGGAGAGGGTTTCTCTGGCCGACATGGTCACCTTTGCTGTCCTCAGCTGGACCCGCATGCCCACAGGTGGTTCAGCCAGTGCTCAGCCTGCAGCATCATGCTGCAAGACCCCGCATGATGTGTCCTGGCCACCTCCACACGAAGCCCCCTCAGTTTCTGGCTTACTGCCCCACCAGGCTTGCCCACAGCCAGAAGATGTGGGTAAGAGGAGACCTCAGAGATGCTGCAAGCTGTGACTTTGCAAAGCAGGGGCTGGCCTGGGGCAGCGCTCATCCCGCAGCACTCTGTCCTCTCCCCGTCCTGTTCCCCAACATCAGCAAAACCTCGCCCCAAGAGAACAGACAGGGCCTTGGCTGGCCAAATCGCTGCAACACCAAAACTAGGGGGCAGCTCCGGGTCCTTTCAGGACGTTCTGTCAGCTGTCAGCCAAGCAGACACAGCCTGTGACAAGAAACCAGGGAGGGCATCACCAGGATGGAGGAGCCCATTCAGGTACCAGCCATGGGTAAAGGATGCTCCATTTCTTGCTGGATCCCTCCATGTCAGGAAGCGTTACCCAACCCCACGGTAATGCCTGATGGCACAAAGCCACAGGAACATCCAGCTTCCCAAATGCTCTAGGCTTTCAATTAACTGCACCACCACAAGGAGATTGCTCAGCACAATGGATCTCAAATCTTCTATGATGAGAGAGCGGTGATTTGACAGGAGAAGCACAGCTGGCAGAGAGAAAATGTCTCTTCGCTTCCTGTAACTTCCAGAGTGCTCCCTAATAACGACAGTGCTCGGAAAGGTCTGTGGTTCCCGCAATTACCCAGAGGAATAATTTCCATGGCTGACGCTGCTGCGCTGCTACCTCGGGGCTGGGCGGCAGTGGCTGGGTTTCAGCTCACAGACGTTGCACAAGCTTTCAGGATGGCAAGAACTGATGTGTGCTGCATCCAACCGAAAGAGGAATTTTAGGTCAACAGCATGTTGTTGTCAGCACTGGGATGTAGCCAGGTTGCCATGGGGACACCTGTGCCTGTAGGTTTTTGATGGTGTGAGGGATCGGGATGCTCTTTCACCTGATTTCCCCAAGAAACCGTGCTTCTGTGATCCTTCCCTCCATCTGCCAGCACCACTCCGACCACTTCTGAGCCCAGCCACATCTAACGGAAGGGTGGAGAGCTCCAAGATGCCAAGCACCTGTGGTGAGCCCATGCAACGCCTGGCCTGAGCACCACGTGAATCTCCTGCAGTTTGTTTGGTGCCGGTGGCTGCGCAACACCCCCTGGCATCGCGCCGCACCGTGGCTGCACACGGGGATGGTGCTGGGGCAATGCTGGCATGGAGCTGGCTGAATTCATGGACCAGGCTGAGCACCAGCTTAGCAGACACGGTTGAATTCCTGTCCTTAAACCCAGGTCAAGAGCCCAACCCTGCCTGTGTGAGGGGCTGGAGGCTGCGTGCTCCGAGGGCTGGAGGAACATTACAGATTGCCAGGCTGTGGGAATCCAGTCGGATGGGTCTGGTGCAGCCAGGGATGAAATCCAGCATGCAGCCAGTGGGGGAAGGACCTGCAGTGTGCCCAGGCTACAATGTGGGGCAGCGGGGAACCCAGCTTGTGCCCGGCTGGAGCATCTCCTCCCCTGTGTGGGTGCAGGAGACAGGGCCAGGCTGGGGATGCTGCAGCAGCCAGGGCTTGGGAGAGCAGCTGAGCTGCGTGGAGGGCAGGAAAATCCACCAGCAGAACGAACCTGCGCTGAAAATAAGCAGTGACTAACTCCACGTCTTTACAACTGCCTTTTAACTGCAAGTTATTAAAGATGGGGAGAAAGAAGATTATGTCCCAGTGGGAGGATAAGGGAGTGTTGCCATGGAAGCACAGGGATGCTGCAGCACAGTTGGGTCCTGATGGACCACGAACCCTGGCGCTTGGGTGCCAGCCCTGAAGCCACAGGGGAGAGACACTTTTTTCAGTCTCAGGACAAGAGAGAGGCTGGGATTTGGGAGAGGCCAAGGGATTAGGAAAGATTTTGCCTCTGGGAGTCTCCTTCCTCCATCTGCCTGGGTTAGCTCCTGCAGTGGAGATGGAGGCTTTGCAGCTTGGCAGAGAACTGCTCAGAGCCAAACACGCAGGGACAAAATCGCTCCTGGTCCCTTCCCACCTCAGGAAATGCTGAGAGGTCCCCAGAAGCACAGGGGAGTTCGCATCCCATGGCCTCACATGAGAACAAGTGGGAAGAAGTTTTGCTTGGGCTCTGTGTGTAATCACTGTGCACTCAGCCCCTTGCCTTCCCAGGGGGCATGAGCTCTCTGGCAGGAGATGCGAGCAAGCTGCCGGACCTGAAAGCACAACATGAAATGGGGTTAACTGGGAGCACAAGGGATTTTTATTTGGCCTGTTGATGATGTTCTGCTTTCATTATGTCCCTATAAAGCAAGCGTGCCTTGCCAGCTAACTGCCCTGACCTTACTGGAGTGGGAATAAAACTGAGAAAAATACCCTTGGCACGCGAGCCTGCAGCCCTGGCGCAGCGAGGAGGGCTTTGTTTACAGCTCCAGCTCTTCCTCCATCTGGGCTCAGCTTCTGCAGCATGTTATTTATACCGCAGCAGGGTTCACTGCATGCTCAGTCCTGCCTCTGCCAAAGAGGGGAAATCCCTGCCCTGGAAAGCAGACGGCTGCTCTCGAGCTCCTTTGCTGCGTGGTCCTAAAGCGGGACTGCGGTCTGGTGTCCTGCTGGCCAAGGGCACGAGGGGCTCGGGCAGCCCGCGGGGTGCGGGTGAGCAGGAGGATGCCTGGGGTCCTGCTCAGGGCTTAGGAGGTTCCCTGCTGGAGGATGAGGAAGGTGAGCCTTTGTGCTGGGCTGTGAGGCCCTGGCGCTGTGCAGGTTCCCTCTGCATCCCAATGCCCTGGGATCTGTTTGTAAAACCCTGGGAGCCCTCCAAGCTTGGACACAGGCCAGCTGGTGCCATCCATCATCGAGGTGTCAGGAAAATAGGGCTGTGTCAAGCTGAAGTGATGTTAGGGGGAAAAAATGCTCTGTAACTTGTTTTTAATGCTGATAATAGGAAACAGACAGCACTGCTTGAAACTGGCTGCAGAGCCCAGGGGCAGTGAGTGGCCATTTTTGGTGATCAGCTGCCTTTAACTCCCACTGCCCGCGGCCCTGTAGGAAAGCAAAAAGTCCCCTCCAGGACGCCAATGCCTGCTTTATCCCTCCCTTGGATCCTGCAATGGATGAAATATCAAACCTGCGCTAAAGGCAAATGTCAGAGCTGCAAAAGCGATGTGTCACAGCTTCAGGTTGTCAGACCTAACGCCTCTCCGTAAGAGATGTCCCCGAAGCAGGACATGGCCGGGACGTGCCAGGCTGCGCCACCTGGCCGGGGATGGGACAGGCTCCTTCCCGAGGCTGCACCTGCCTGCAGAAACACAACCCCAGAGGCTGCCTTTCCTCTCCAAAACCCCAAAACCCTCACTGCCCCACTGCCAGGATGCTCGCAGGGAGCAGAGCCACACCCTGGCCACCCCGTGGGGCTGTACCCCCGCAGCAGCCCCAATTTCGGGGGCAGCCTGGTGCCGCGCTGCCTTTTGTGGGGTGGGAGCTCGGGTGCTGCAGCTCCCGGTGATTGGGTGCTATTTTGCTCGGCGTGGCCGGCAGCTGTTGCTGTATATTACCCTGGCCAGTTGGCGCCAGCCCGCAGGCTGGAGGCGAGGCGGCCGCGCTCGAGCCCAAGGTACGGCTTTGTGTCAATTTTCACCCTTTTAATCGAACTGGGGGGCAGTTCGTGGCACAGCCCGGGGGAACGCGGTGCTGCAGCAGCAATTGGCACACCGGGGGCCATGGGGCCTGTCCCGATGCAGCCGTGCGAGCGTGGACAGGGAAGGGAGGGCAGGCAAGGGGCTATTTCTGGCAGTTTCTTTGATGTGAGTCAGCAGCGGAGGCAGCCTCAGGCTCCTGCAACCTGGGCTGGTTCAGGAAAAGCCCCAGAGACAGCAAAACGGAGCTGGTTTTCATTAGTGGCCAAGGCTGCGTGCTTTTGTGGCCGTCCCTGCCGTGGGTGGCCGGCCCTTGCCTCGGTGCCTGTCCCTGCCATGCGGCTGTGCTTGGCAGTCGTGTGTGCTTGGTGCTTCCTCCGTGGAGATGGCCCGACAGGGAAACAAACACCCATGAAAGCTGCTCCCGTGGGTGAGCAGCCCGTCCCGCCACCCTGGGGACTGCCTGGCTGTCACCTCGCCATGGAGAAGCCAGGACAGCCAGGAGGGTGGGGAGGGACCCCCAAAATCCGAGTCCTTGTGGTAGCTGCTTCACATCCCAGGGGAGATAGGACCAGGTTGTCATTGCTGGGGTAGCTAAAATGAAAACCAAAGACTTGGTTTGGTTTCATGTTGAATGCAAAGCTCTTTCAGGCCATTGTTCCCCAGCCAAAAGGTTTCCTTGTAGTTGTTTTTTTTTGCTTCCAATGTCGTGTTTTGGATTGCAGCCTGGGAATTGGTATTTTTTTCTCAGCATTCATTGTTCCACTGGGGAAAAATAAACTAAATCTGGCTCAGATGGGGCGGAAATTCCTCCTCCTGGTGAGGGCTTGTGCAGATGGGATGTGCAGATCCCAGTCGAGCAGGTGCTGAGCTCACAGATGCTGGGAGAGCTGAGCCCATGGCCTTGAGAGGGTGTTTTCAGGGTGTTCTTGTGCACCCTGGGCTGTTCGTCCCCATGTGTGCTGTGGCAGGGAGGTCACCGTCCCCTCTCAGCTTCAGCTTGCCCGGGATATGCGGGAAGGTGACACCTGGGGCCTCAGCAGCCCCAGACCCCATCCCCTGGGCACCATTTTCACCCCACTCTTACACCACAGCCTCTCGAGCTGCTGCCGTGGTGCCGGTGGCTTCTGCTTGTCTTCTGAAACCGCAGGACAGGCTGTGGCCATGCCGTGACTATGGGAAACACCGCACGGTTCTGGGGTGCCAAACCTGGGCTTGCTCTGCTCTGCAGCACCCCACACGTCCCCCCCCCTCACCCCTAACAAGCTGTGCTCTGCTTGTCTCTGCCAGGTGCTGGTGAGCAGCGGCGGGGAGAGCAGGAGATTCCCATGTGAGTGTGCTGGCGCTGGTGGGTCTGTCATCGGGGCAGGGGATGCGGTGTCTCAGGTCCCTCTTGCATGAACTGGTGATAGAGGCTGTGGGGATTTCAGTGCTTAAGCTCGCATCAGGGCTGGGTTGGGCCCCAAGCATGCGTGGCTTCTACCTTGCAACCCAATGGGTTTGGGCAAGTGTTTGGACCCTTCCCTTCCAGGAAAGAGCTGGGACAGGGGCTCATGAGGGGTCCTGGGGGTGGGTCCTGGGGAGTGGAGGGGAAAGGAGGACAGCACAGGCACAACTTTGTTCTCCACTGCACCAGTGGAGGTGTGAAAACAGCCCCTGACCCGGGGATGAGGAGCCTGGACCCTGTGCCCAGTTAGGGCTGGGGTCTATGACCCGCGGCACGGTACAAACCAACCCGCCTGACACAGGAGCGTGTCTCCCCGCAGGGGCTCCGGTTTCGTGTTGGCGGAGCAGGGGACTGGTGGTAGCGGTGGGCAGGGGGCCGCATCCTGCCCCAGTGCCTTTGGTTTCAGCCATGCTCAGGTGCAGCCCCGGGTGAGGTTTCCAGGTCGGGGGCAGAGGGCTCCCTCCCACCGCAGCATTCAGCCAGGAACAGGGTCTGGGGGGAGCTCTGTGGGGTTCACCCCACATCCATCCCGGGGGGCCACAGCCCGGCTCATTCAGCTGTTGCTGTCACTGAGCTGTGCCAGCGGGTAGCTCTCGCTTGTGGCATGAATCCAGCGCCGCTGACGCAGGCCAGGAGGCAGCCGGGCCACCAAACCCTGCCCCAGGACCGAGCCCAGAGCCCCCTGCAATGTGCCCGCAGCAGGGCCCCGTCCTGCCTGCTCCCACGAGCAGGGAGACCCAGAGCTGGGCTTGCTCAAAGGCAGCCCAACACAGGAGCCGCACCCCAGTGCCCGCCTGCAGCAGGGAGCCAGCTAGTGGCTGCATCAATCTTAGCAGATAAAAAAAAAAAAAATCCCAACGTGCTTTCCGATACAAACACAGGCACCGGGGAGTAGCTCCTGGAGGAGCCGGTGACGAGCCTGGTCAGCACCTGCAGCAGCAGCCGCCCAGCCCTGTTAAACAGCAGGGCTCTGCCTGCCAGCTGCGAAGCCGCAGGGGACCAGGCTCCGTCTGCCCACCCTGGCATCCCCCCTGCATCCAGTGCCCCTTATCTGGGAGGGGGCGTGCAGCCGAGCCCCCGTCCCACCCGGCCATGCTGCGCCGTGATGCTCGCACACCCACGCTCTCTCCCCTCTGCGCAGGGCCTAGAGGAGGTGGGGACCCGGCCGGGTGTCCCTGAGCAGGATCCGGACGCGCCCGAGCCGAGCATGCCCGAGCCGGTGCCACTCAGCGCGGACAAGAGAGCAGCGGAGAAGAAGCGTGCGGAGAAGGTGGGAGCAAAAGGCAGCACCGCGGTGCCTGCAGGTAGGTGTGCATGGAAAAGCCTCATCTGCCCCAAAACGGCCACCCTGTCCTGCATCCCCTGCACTGTCTGGCCACAGGACGGTGATGGGATCAGATCTGCTCGCCAAAACCCCCAGGAATTGTTTGGGATGGGATGGGATGGGATGCGGTGGGGTGGGGTGGGGGTGGGATGGCACAGCATGGCATGGCACGGCATGGCATGGGGCTTCCCCTCCACCTGCCACATCCCACCCCTGCTCCCTGTCCTTCTGGGATCTGTGGCCAGGGGGAGAGCAGCAGAACCAGGAGCACACAGAGGGCTCATCCCTGCTGGAGCCCTGGGGTGCTGCAAAGCTGTTGCAGTCCAAACATCTCTGGCTGACACCCCAAGACCCTCTTCCCCCACCTCCCTTCTACAGTATGACCTCCGCCAGTGCTGTCTGGGGCAGGGCAGAGCTGGGGGGGTTGGGGGGGGAGGGGCTATGGGCCCTTTTGCCCCAGCATGGAGCCCTTTGGTGCCTCCCTACACACCCAGTAACCCCGGTTCCCTTTGGGCTCCCCAGTCCCCAAGAGCCTCCCTGTGAAGACGAAGGTGGAGCCCCACAGCCTGGACCCCGCGGAGCAGCCGCTCATCTGGGAAGGGCTCACCCTCAACAAGTGCATCCTGGTGGCCTCCATCGTCGCCCTGCTCAGCGTCAGCTTCCAGGTGCTCCAAGGTGAGCTGGGGTCCGGTTCCAGGCGCAGGGACCCCCAGCGCCAGGGTGGCCAAACCCCAACTTCATCACCTCCATCCTCCTGCCCTCTCTTCCCTCCTCTCCTCCAGCGCCGCCGTGCTCCAGGGACGGTGTCAGCAGCAGCAGGCAGGAGCCTCCAGCACCTCCCATCCCCGGTCGGTTCAGAGCTGGGCGGGCACGGTGGGGCGGGTGCCGGGGGCCTTGCACGCCGGCTCATCCCTCTCCATCCCCAGAGGTCACCGTCACCAAGGAGGAGGCCCCAGAAGTGGAGGCTCCCCAGCCCGTCCAGCCTGAAAGCAGCATGCTGGAGGACGACGACAGCGATGACGACGGTGATGATGACGACAACAACGATGCTGACAGCAACCTGGTATGGGGCTGAGGCGTGGGCAACAGCATCCCTGGGGTGGGATTCTCTTCCGGTGTGGAGGAGCACTTGTGGGAGGACTGAGGAGGGGTCCCAGGCACAAGGGCTGGGCTGTGTGACACCTCCATCCCCCAGGCCGAGCCCTGGATCTTCAAGAAGTGGTTTGGCCGCTCGGAGCCAAAGGATGAGGAGGAAGAGCCTGCAGAGGAACCTGAGGAGACACCAGCTAAGGTGGAGGTGAGGAAGGGACGGGAAAAGCCCCGAGCCCTGGAGAAGAAGGAGGAGAAGGCCAAGGACAGCCGCACAGCCCCAGCAGACAGAAGCGGCCGGCAGGATCCGCGCCCCAAGGACAGGACCACTGAGGACAAGCCCATCAGAGCCCCCAGGGCACCCAAGGAGCCGGAGCAGCAGCCGCACAAGAAGCGGGGCCGGGAGGGGAAGGAGAGCCGGCGGGAGCGGGACGAGCCCCGGAGGGACGGAGGCAAGAGCCGCCCCAGCAGGGCCGAGCGCCAGGAGGGCACCCGACGAGACTGGCGGCAGCCACGGGGCGAGCAGAGGGGCAAGAAGCCCTGGGAGCAGGTGGGGAAGGACGGCACGGACAGGCCCCGGGAGGGCAGGCGGCGCGACTGAGGCTGGGACAAGAGGGGCTCGGTGGCGCTGCCCCAGGGGGACCCGATCCTGCCACCACCCCCTGGCAAGGGCTGCGGATACACGGACTCTGTCTGTCTGCCAAGCCCCTGTGGTCACAGCCCTGCTGTGGCTGGAGAGGAGCCGGGGGGCTGGTGCGGTCAGAGCGTGGTTTGGGGACATCGGGGTCCCGCTGTGCCACCCGCCCATGCCATCTGGCCAAGCACGAGCCTTTGTGAGGACTTTGGGTCCCCTTGGATGAGCTGCACAAAGGCAACCCAAAAAGGAGCAGGGAAACGAGCTCCCCTCCACCTGGGCTTCGTGCCCTCGCTTCATCCCCAGCAGACAGCGCTCCTGCAGCTCGCCTGTGCTCCACGCTGCAACTGCGGCACCTGCAGCGAGGGCACAGGGCAGCCGGCACAGCGATCCCAGCGAACAGAGGGTGTCTCCAGACCACTTAGCTCTTGAATTCAGTTACTGGTTTTATTGAAAGCAAATCAAAGAGAGAAGTGTGTTCTGGGTTAAAGAAGCCAGGCTGCTGCCAGCCTTGGAGGGACAACAGGGAACGGACACCCGGCCCCGCTGCACAGAGGCGCGAAGCTTGCCCGGAGCAAAACCCTGCTGGCAGCGCCATCGCCGGGGCTCCCCTTGAACCTGCCTTCCCAGAGTCGCTTTTAGGAACAAAGCACAAGTGCAATATCATGCAGCGCTGTAGCAACTACAGGAGACGTTCACAGCCCCAAACCACAGTGGGTTTGAGTATTTGCTAAACCAATAGAGGTTAAAATAAACTATTTTCATTTTTAATAAGGTATTAAATTGAATGTTAAAAAAGAAAAAAATATCAGTCCTGGATATGCTTGTGTTTTTTCAAAAGGAGAAGGAGAAAAAACAGCCCTGGGGCTGGGCCCAGGGGCTCACCCAGGTCCCCACTGGTGCCAGGAGGCACCCACCAGCCCCTGGTTGGTGCGGGGACACTGCAGACCAGAGCCATCCCCTACCCTGGGGGTGAGCCCAAGCACTGCTTTTTGGGGGGCTCGGGCCCCACAGCAGCCCCCCAGTGCATCCCACAGGGCACCAGGCTCAGCTGCAAGATGACCCGGGGGGGCTGGACTCCATGCGCCGCCACCAGTGAGGGCACGTGGCAGGTGCTTGGGCAGCCGCAGGGCAGGGGACGCGCTGCCAAGGGGCAGCTGCGGTTTGCACCCACTAAGGGCAGGACATGTAATGGGATCGTCCCCACCCCAGAGCTTTCCCCTCCCTCTGCCATGCCCCAGGCAGCAGTGACAGCAGGGGCATGATGCCAGGGTCACCCAGCAGGGACCCCCACACTGTGGCTGTTGCCACATCTGGAGATGGGTCCCCGGGGAAAGGCAGAGCTGAAGCTGGTGGGTATTGCTGCTTGTTTTGCCCCTGAGAGCACAGGGAGGGATGCAGGTCAGTGGTGGGCAGGGGCTGGCTCAGAACAGCCAGGGGAGGCTGCAGGGGGGCTGAGGGGCAGCAGCCACGGCAGCAGTGGATAAATAGATGCGGCCCCAACTGGACCAGGCTTGTCCTGCCTGTGATGCCCTGCATGTCCCGTACCCAGCCCAAACCCCGCTGAGGGTCAGAACCAGACCGCAGTCCGAGCCTCTGGGCACCTCGGACAACCCCAGCCTCCACAGATGGAGCAGGGAAGCACCAGGAGGCCGGCAGCCCTCCAAGGAGCAGCACGGCTGCAAACCCAGAACCAGAACAACGCTAGCAAGGCAAACCAAGGGGAAAAGACGTGCGGAGGAGTGCTCATGTCTCGGCGAGAAGCAAAGCTGCGAGGGCACTCCAGGGCCATGGGCAGGAGCCTCTACCGACAGCCGCACTCCTCTGCCACCATGTTGGGGAACTTGCGCACCTCCAGCCCCTGGCTGGACACGCTGATGATGAGCTGGTCCGAATAGCGGATGGGCACGCAGCAGGGAGCGCGCTGCAGGGGCGAGCCCCGCTCCTGCATGCCCAGCAGCAGCACCGTGTGCGAGTAGTAGCTGGGGACGCGGGTGGAGAGGGGCAGCTTGCAGGGACCCTCGCAGTTGTTGGCCGCGTAAACGGTGGGCATGACGATGAACTTGCGGTCGTGCAGGTCGATGGTCAGCTCCTGCAGCCGGCAGTGGGCCTGGTGCCGGGCGCTGCGGTTTTGCCGCAGGACTTTCCTCCGCTCCTGCCAGTGCGCCCGCACCGTCTGCAGCGCCTTCAGCAGCAGCAGCGCGTGCAGCTTCCCGGAGCCGGGCGGCCCAGCTCGCCCGCACTGCCCGTGCCTGGCCCTGGCAGGTAATAGCAGAAGCTCAGGAGGTGCTGGAAAAGCCCCGTGTTGGCTTGGAACGCCGGGATGTCCCTCAGCTCCTGGATCACCGCCTGCAGCTTGCCCATCAGCAGCTGCAGCACGGTCCCCTCCGGCTGCCAGTCCCCGAAATGCTGCTCGAGCCCGGCGCTGCCCTCCTGGGGGAAAAGCAGCACCGAGGGCTCCCCGACTGCACCAGCCGCTCCAGCGCCGCCGTCTCGGACAGGTTGAGCAGCTGGTGAGGGAGCATCTCCATCATCTGGAAGTCCAGCCAGTGATGGGAGCTGGGCTGGGTGGGCGGCTCGCTGGAGGAGCTCAGCACCCGGCGGATGAAGCGGGTCAGCATGCCCAGGAACTGCCCGCTGTCCCCGGGGGCCAGGGACGAGGCGTTGGCCTGGCTGGGGGCAGTGGAGGGCAGCAGTTCCACGGTCTCAGGCTGGGGTGGGCTGCTAAGAGAGCACAGGGAGGGTCACGGGGGCCCCTTGCACCCTTGGGGGTGACGGGCTGGGCCACAGCACCTCCACCCCACCCAGGTGTGCCCCACATTTTCCCAGCCATGATCCCCACGGGTGGGACAGAGGGGCTTTTCCCCTTCCCCCCCCCCCCCCCCCATGTTTTTCCTTGGCAATGATGAAAGGCACAGACCTGAGCTGTGGGTAGGGAGCCACGTCCACCACCCCGTCAGCAGAGAGGTAGGAGGAAGGGGCCGAAGCATCATGCCCCCGCCGTGACTTCGCCAGCAGGAGCAGCACAGGGGTCATCCTGGTGAAGCATTTGTCGTCCGAGCCGAAGAGGAGCTGCTGGGTCTCCGTGGGGGGCAGGAGGGCACCTGAAGGGGGGAGGTGTGATGGGGACAGTGCTGCAGCCAGGTCCCCAGTGCCCAGCCAAGGCACAGGGGCCATCAGCACCGCTGTCCCCTGCTGCCACAGTCCCCACCTCCATCGCCGCGATGCCTGATGGCCAGGGACGCCTGGAAGCTGAGCTCCTCGCTGGTGCGGGTCACAGATGCTACCGAGGCTCCAAGGACCAAGTACTGGGTGTCCCTGGCGAGGCAGAGGCTCTGCAGGGAGGCAGAAGGCACAGGAGCCCCTGAGAACCTGGGGGAGGCATCACAGGGGGGCGGTACTAACACGAGCCCCCGTTATGATCCCTGCTTTCTGGACGCTCGGGGCCAAGGTATGGACTAAGGCGGCCCAGAGAGCATCCAGGGGAGCAGCGCGGGGTGGGCCCGCCTGACACCAGAGGATTTGCTGGCCCTAAAACCAGCCAGGCTGGAGAGTGCTGGGAGGGGAGGGAGCCGTGCATGGGGGGCCGCTGTGCACCCCAAGGTGCCGTCCCTTTGTCCCTGCCAGCAGCTTGGGGACAGGGTAACAGCACCATCTTCAGGCACGGCTCGGCCCCGCCAGCCCCAGCAGGAGGGTGGGGAAGGGAAGGGAAGGGAAGGGAAGGGAAGGGAAGGGAAGGGAGGGAAGGGAAGGGAAGGGAAGGGAAGGGAAGGGAAGGGAAGGGAAGGGAAGGGAAGGGAAGGGAAGGGAAGGGAAGGGAAGGGAAGGGAAGGGAGGGAAGGGAAGGGAAGGGAAGGGAAGGGAAGGGAAGGGAAGGGAAGGGAAGGGAAGGGAAGGGAAGGGAAGGGAAGGGAAGGGAAGGGAAGGGAAGGGAAGGGAAGGGAAGGGAAGGGAAGGGAAGGGAAGGGAAGGGAAGGGAAGGGAGAGGGGGTGGCAGATGGTGAGGTGAGATGGGATGGAAAATGTGCTGGGAAGGAATGGGGAAAGCGCTGGGAGGGGATGGGGAAAGTGCGGGGAAGGGATGGGGAAGGTGCTGGGCCAGCAGAGCCAAGACACCCCCTCTCCCACCTTCCCTGCTGGCACCAGGCCCCGGTGGGGCTCGGCACGGCCACCCACCTGCTCCTGCGCCAGCCCTGTGCCCGCGGCCAGCAGCTCCTCGTGGCTCCCGGCGCCTCTCCCCACTCGGCTGCCTGGGTAGAAGAGCAGCAGGGCGAACCGCAGCTCACCCAGCGACCGCCCCACCTCTGCCTGGAAAGCCAGCTTAAACCACAGCCTCGCCTGGGCGTCCCACTTCACTGCAAAGGAAAACAAAAGGGGGTGAACGCCCGGCGGGCACGCAGTGCACTCGGTGGGGAGCGGGTGAGGAAGGGGCTTCGGGGCTGGGCACTGCTCCTGCAGGGCACTCGGAGCACCAGGAGCAGGAGCAGAGTGGGTGGAAGGATGCTGCGAATCGCTTGTGCTTTAGATGACTGAGAGCAGCGAGGCCCCCTTGCTGTGGACCCTCCGAGGACCACTCAGGTCTACTTGTCTGTCTCTTCTCTTCTCCCCGTCAGACAGAATTGGTACTGGGTCTGAATCCCAGCGATCAAGACAGAAAGAGAGAAACACTCCTATAGCCAAAACGACCACGAGCATTACAGAAGCCACCAATGCTGTGGCACTGGGGCATTAGTCACAGGCGAGGACTCACCATTGCATACAAGCTGTCACCTCTATGAAAGATACAGCTTCTTAAATAGAATATGGAAAGACATCCTATTTTACTGCTTAACTAATTTTAAGGTGTATTCAACCCTGCAAATTTAATTCTCCATCAGCATCTCCGACTTAGGCCCAGAAGTAGCATTTACCTACCTGAGCACTGTCCCAGCCCGGGTTTGGCACCTACCTTCCTCCAGGCGCAGGACGAGGAACCGGTCCTGCCCCGGCTCCGCCAGGTGCTCCTGGATGCGCTGCAGGGGCCGGAGCGCAGCGCCCGCGTCCCCCGCCGGGCACAGCCCGAAGGTTGCGAGACCGCTCCGGTCCCAGCCAGCGTGCTGCCTCAGCAGCTTGATGAAGCCGCTTTCGTAGTGGGTGAGAACACCCACGACTTCCAGGTGGCTCGGCGGGACCCCGTCCTGGTCCTGGTCCATCTTCATCCTGCACACTGGGCCCTCCAGCCCCCCCAGAGGCCAGGGGTGGAGGCTGGAGCCAGCCCAGCCGATGCCCCCATCCGCAGGCATCGCTTGCGGGCACCCTGCTCCTGGCTCCGTCTTGGAGAAGAGGCGAGTAGCAGCGGTCCTCTTCGATCTCACCAATGAGCTGGGTCCCGCTCTGGCCTGCACGCTTGCATTTTCTCTTCTTCTCTCCTCTGCTTCAAGTCCCAGCTCCTCCGAGAGGCTCAGCTCCAGCGCGCCAGCAGGGGAGACCCTTTCCCCTGGGCTCTCTTTTCTCGGCAGTGCTGCAGAGGGGAGCAACAGGGCCAGGCACAGCAAAAGGACCCCAAGAGCAGGCTTCATGTTCCCGCTTCAGCTACGCTGAATGCAGTTGTTTGAACTGCTCAAACACATCTCCCAAAACATTTGTGCGGAAGGGGAGGACGGCATCTCCCTTTTAAAAACCGGTGGCCTTGAGTTGACAATGCACAACACACCTCCCTTGAGAAACTCAAACACTGTCATGCTGGAAAGGAGGGAGGGATGTTTCAAAGAAACTTTTCTGTTCTATTTTTGGGTTTGCATCCAGTATTGAAATTAAAAAAAAAAAAAATTAAAGATGTTTCTCCTACTTGTAGGGATGCACGTCCTTGACTTCAGATGTTTTTTGAAGGAGGGTGGAAGTCTAGACTTGAATCTGCATGGGGACTGGCACATACTATTCCTGTTGGCAGCGAAACACCAGGAGGCAAGAATTGGCTAGACTTGGAGGAGGGGGATAAAGACAGATAATGGGCAGAAACTAAGTAAATGTATAGAAAGCTCCCTCTCTGCTGGAAAGCCTCCCCCTCGGCTGGTACCCCGTGCACCGTGGTGTAGAGGCTGCCTCGCAGAGGCTCTTAACACATCTGAGCTCTGGGCTGCATCTCAAAGCTCCCGGGATGTGTGAGGGAGAATCTCACAGGGTGCAGCAGGAGCCCGATGAATTTTAATACTTCAGGCTTTAATAGATGAGGTCTTGGAAAGTCTCACAATGCCTGTGTTATAAAGACTTCTCCTTCTGTTCGATGCCAGTGCTCACTTGGAATTACTAATACCACCTACCTAACACACTCCAAATAAACCTCCGCCCTGCCAGAGGTTATCTCCTTGGTCTCAATGTACCTGCAAAACGTTCCCAACGCACAGTCAGACCTTTCTCTGGGCTCCCAGGACTTCCGCAGTTTGGAGCTCGGGATATGGCTCCAGCACATCATGAGTGGGCTGACCCTGACCCGACTGCACGCCCGAGCCAGTCAGGGACAAAGGGCAACAGACCAAAGGCCTCGTGAGCACAGACCTCTCTTCTACAGGAGCAGAGACAAAGGACAGGAACCTGGCAGAGAGAAGGCTCACACAAGTCGTCCCAGGCACTGGGCCAGCTCAGTTTGAGAAAAAGTGCTCCCGACGCTGCAATAAAGCAGATGGGAGCTGGACGCGCTCTGCCTGGCTCTCACGTCTGCAGGGCACACGGTAAGATCTGCGTCCGGCCAGCAGAAGAGGCGAAGACTCGGCCTCCTTCCACCCATCGGGCACGCAGCCGGAGTGGGACACGAGCTCAGCCTCCCCGGGCAGCCCATGGAAAGAGACAGGCGCCGACACAGAGCCAACCCGAGCCTGGCGCTCCTTCCCTGCACCCACCGAGGCCCTGCTATCACCTGCTCGCTGGAACGCCCGTCAGGGGAAGGGAATCCTGCAAAGGACAGAGAGGAGAAAGCTTAGAGCATTTTCTGTTTTTTAATCTGAACCAAATGATTGTTTGAAGGAAACATGTAGTATAAACAAAACCACAGAGGAACTAAAAGCTTGCCAAAACTAATCTGCTAGTGGGAGGACATGCACAATAAGAAACTATTTAATGACAGCAGGTGCTTCACAATGATACAGACAGCATTTAGTGAATTACAGTAACGAACCTGGACTTAATATAACTGCAGTTTTGGTAATTTCTTCTGACTAAACATTCCCAGAAATCCTTTACCACTGTCAAAGACAAGAGCACCAATGCTTTGTTTGTGAACCCCCGTTTGGCATAAACAGCCTAACAAGCAGGAGCTAGACAGCTGCGCTTCGGGGAAGGATGATTGTCTTTTTTTAAATCATCAATGGAACCTTGTCTAGGGCTTCTCAAGGACTCCCGACAAGCAGTCTGAACTGATTTCCTTAGGAGAAATATTTCTGTGCTTGTAGCTGGCAACACCTGAGCTACTGTACAGTGCTCCAGTGCCGGGAGGAGAAATGAGGTTTCTGGACTCAGCATGAGCAACGCTCTTCCTCTTGTAACTGCAATTCGGCAGGAAGACGGAAAACTGCGCGTAGAAAATTCTGCTGGCCCTCCACTCTGCCCACCAATGGGATTACTGGCAACGCAGTAATAAAACCCTTTAAGTGTGTCTATGACAAGTCTCCCAATCACCAAATGAACTGCTTCATAAAGGACTTCAGTTGAATAGCAACTGATTAACTGGCAGTAATTTATGAGATACACATCAAGCAGTCTATGGTGGGGAAATGTGTTAAGCTAGCACAGCTGAGCTGAGCTCGATGCAACTTTAGTCAGAAGTAGCTGACTGAAGGCGAGGTGCCTAGAGATTTCCAGCCCTTTGTCTCCTCTTTGGATAACTTCCAAAATATAACCAGACTGGGAACATTTTATACATTTAAGGGCTAACAAAACTGAACACACAGCAACATTTTTAACTAATACACGGGAAGAAATAGAGAAAGGAAAATCGAAAATCTTTTAATGAACCTACAGGATTTACTCAAAATCACAGGCATACAAAACAAAAGTTTATCTGAATCAGTTGTAACCTGCATATAAAAAGGTATGAGGCAGAGGAGTCCAGTGGGACCAAGTCCCAGAGGGGCTTCAGTTGGAGGGAGGTGGAGGCGGGATAGTGCCTGGCCCCTCCGTGGGGAGAGGAGGTCTCATCATGGGGGGCAGAGGAGCAGGGGGAGGTACACCGGGTGCTGGTGGCAACTGAGGTGGCACTGGAGGTGGTGGCACCGGTCCAGAGGGAGGCATAGGAGGCAGAGTCATGCCTCCCGGAGGAGGAGGTGGCATGGAGTCCGGCAGAGGTGGCCGTGGGGGCAAGCCGTTCATCAGCGGAGGCGGAGGAGGCCGCTTCACGGTCGGAGGGCCTGGAGGGAGGTTCGGAGGAGCTGGGGGCTTCTCCATTTTGAAGTGGAATTGAAGGAAGAACTGGGGAGGGGAAGGGAGAGGGAGAAAAGCAAAGAGAAGGGAACAATTAATCCTCAAGACAACGCTGCGCCATCACACAACGGCTGCTCTGTCCACGCTCACGGCCTCCAGGAGCAAAGCACAGTTCTCTCCTGAACTGCAACCGTCCCGATCACGGCTGGCCTTCTACTCAATGTTCATGGACTTGCACCAAACCTGCCCAGTATTTGAACTCCTACGAAACCTGTTCCGAGTGCTCAGCTTTATGTGATGGGGTCAGGATCCCCCAGCGTGCACTCGTCCCCTGTCCTCCCCCACAACAGCTAGTGAGCACGTCCATACCACCAGCTCATCGCAGACAACTGCGCGGGAAGCCTGCGCTGAGCAGCCCACATGGAGGACGCAGTGTTGTGTATTTAGGCACTGTTCTGCTGCTGCTGACAGCAAGTTTCATTCAGAACATTCTGCCTCCCTGATTAAACTTTCACAAGAACACAGAAAGATCCTTCTGTCAGGAGGAGTCACTACACAGTTGCACTGAAGGAGTGAAGATTTTAGCATCAAAGCCGAAGTGGACATAAATGATGTGTGCTCTCCCTGCGCTGCCTGTCCCCACAGGCTACTCAGCCCTCCTGCTCCCTCTTCAACCCTCAAGAAAGATGCTGCAATGCTCCAGCTACCTGTTTGGTTTCCCTGTTCCAGTGCGTCCAAAACTTTCCTTCTGCTTTGTCGATTTCTCTGCTTGGCACCTGCAACAAAAAAGAATAAGGAGCTATTATTAGCACCACCAGATTAGCTCAGTGGCCCTTTTTAGCTTTAGAGCCTGCAAGATAAGCACAGTTATTCCAGGCCTTGTGAGATGTGCTCGTCTCGGATGTTATTAGATAGAGATGGGGGCAGGAAAGAATTAAGTTACTTCCCTATCGGTCAAGGACAAGTATGATGGCAAAAAACCCTCCCTTAACATCTGCACAAAGGATGAGAAGCAAAGCCCAGAAGGCTCCTTTCTGTGCCAGACACCAAGAATTCAACGGCTCCCCAGAGCTCAACACAGAATCGAGTTTTCATGCCAGAGTCCTCCACTAATTCTCAGCAGAGTTTAACAACTTCCAGCCACGTCTTCTTGACCCTCCTTTCCACCCCATTAACCCCCCAAAGGCCAGAACAGTACAAGTCTATAATGACAATCACTGGGAATTAATGTCTTGGAAAATGTGGGAAGGGAACTCTCTATAATCAGTCAATCCCAAATCTTACCTTGAAAGCTATGGTTTCGTAAGGCTCCGCTGCCATCAGAAGGTACTGCCAGCGTCTATCAGGAGGCTCAATCCTTTGTTCATACGCGGACATGAACCGATGGCGAGGCATGATGCTTTCTGCAATCTCCGGATAATCAATCTGTTGGGATGTTATCGCAGCATTTAGGAGAATATTCTCTTTTCACTACCCCATCACACAGAACAAAATCCTCAACTATAAAAGAAGTCTAGAGAGAAGCTCCAAAACAAACAAACAAAAAACATACAAACAAACAAAAAACCACCCACCCAACTTAGCGCTACCAAAAGAAAAAGCTTGACAACTATGATCATGGATTCTTCCATTTACTTGACACAATCATCAGCAGAAGACTAGCAAGGTAAAGATTTTTTATTTTATTTTTTTTTTATTGTCCTGCGAAGAACTGCTCATTTACCAGTGTTTTATTTGGGCAACCCAGAGATGAAGAATTTAGCAGTGACCTTACCTGGAAGAGCAGGCTTTGCTGGCCTGTTTCTGGATCTCTCTGTTTGGTGACTGTAAAGAAAATAAGAAAGTTCAGCATGTAACAGAAAAGGGTCAGAACAATATTACTTCTGCCCTAGGAAAGACACAAAGCTCCAAACAACAAATATTATGAGATTTTGTTTCCCATTTATCAAATAAAACGCCACAATGTCTTTAACCAAAGTTACTGTGTGTCTCTACTGAAATTCAGTTGCTGTGGGGCAAAGACACTGACACATTGTGCACTGCAGACAAAGCTGGGAGATAAAGCAGCCGAGTTTCATACTGAAGGCCAAAACAAAACAATGGGGAGTTCAGAGAAAAGACCTGAGCTATACATCCAATGAGTGACTTGTGAGCATTAGTGAAAGATGGTACAGCACAACAAATGGAGAACAGAGACTGAAGCAGTGCCTTCATTTCCTGCACAAGTATTATAATAGCTGAAGACCGAGACATACCAATCTATTATTAAAATGGTTCTCACTCGACTGTCAGCAATAAAGAGATGTTCCATGGGTAATTTAAACAATAAAGGACATCATGAGATAAGCCCATATCTTATTTATGGACAGATCTACTAAAAAGACTAGTTAATAATTCATATCCATAGCACTGCACTTCAAGTAAGCTCCAGCAGGCATTAGGTATCTGCTGTGACAGGCATCACTGATGTACCTTTATAACCTGGTCGTCCAATTTTCACAAATTTCTTCACTTCCACTTTGACTTTTTCTGGTGCAGGCTGGGCAGGAGCTTCCTTAGCTTCCTTGGCAGCTCGACGGGCCCTGGATTCATTTGAAATTTGCAAAGTTAAAAGGTTAGTAGCACTTGTTTCTGAAGGATAGGCTAGAAAGCAGTGTGAATCCCATGCCATGGAATATTTTAGTGCTTTACAGAAAGCATACTGGTGAAACTGCTGTTCCTCTTCCATGTGCACCACTGCAGGTCAGTTTTATCTATGCCTTCCCCTGACCGAAAGCTGTCATCATAGTTATCTTAACAACCCCTAGGATGACCTTTGTGCCCATCTCCAGATGGAGTTGAGACAACTTCTTGAAGTAAAAAAGGGAAAGAACTCCACAAACTAGTCATCTGAACCAGAGCTCTTCACTAGGAAACAAACAGTCAAAGAATATTCAAGCCCAACATGCTACTGAGTTCAAGATTTACAAGTGTTCACAATCATGATTTCAATGTGCCTAGGTAATGGAGAACAAAGCTACAACGGGGATTAACTTACAAATTGGTCTGATGCTTCTTCCCCTGGGTATGTGCTAAGTAGCTTCCCTAAAAAAAAAAAGACAGAAGAAAGTTAAATGAAGACAGGACTGCTCCTGAACCAAAAGATACTTGACATGGATGAGAAGCTACATTTCACGTTGACAAGGATATTTTAAACCTTAGCATAGAGGAATCTTACTCAAAAATTGCAGATTGCTCACAACTACTGAACCGTCAGAAACTGTCATGCTGAACACACACAAGCCACTACCCACCCATCAACTCTTCAGCAATCAGTCATCAAGCACATCCCAGGTTCTAACACTTGAAGCCAGTATTATTCTAAAATATCTGTTGCTGTGGAGATCAAGACAGGCAGCTGTTCAACTCACCTCATTGTTGTGTAGAGTCAGACAAAGCTTGCATTCATAAGAACCCAAGTGATTTTTCATAAAATAGGGGTCCTAGGAAGAGAATTATTAAAAAGTTACAAGCAAGATACATACCAGAACAACAGAATAAAATATGTAAAACAGAACTTCTGCTGCACTGGAAGAACTGAGTTCACAGGTTTAAATTATTAGCACACCACTACTTTAGGACTATGAAAACAGAGACAATAGCAGTTTTGTTCATTGGTAACAGCACACCCAACCGCAGTCAAGAAACTACAAAATATGAACCAGTCCTGAGCAGACTGAAATAACGTAACAACAGCTACCTGAATATGTGAGTGCTGGCTTCTCTCTGGTTAGCCCTTCCACAAATGTTTCTTGTTTAAATCCCACGTTAACAGAAACAGAAGTATTTGCTCCAATCCACAGCTCCCCACCGAACCTCTTGCCCTCCAAGCCTTCACCGAGGCAAAGCCCTGAACTGATCCACAGGCAGCTTGCGGGGCTGGCACAGCACGTCCTGCTTTTCCCGAGCACGCAGAGGCCGAGGCTCACCTTGTTGATGTCAATGGTTTCCAAAGCCAGCTGCCGAAGCCTCTCCCTGCGGTCTCGGTTGCTTTCTGAGGCAGAGGCGACGCCTCCGCTTCCAGTTTTACCTCCAGGACGGTGCTGGAAATCCATGATGGGGACTTTTGTGCTTCAGCTACTTCAGGAGAAAGAAAGGGTCTGGAAAAATGAAAGAAAGCCAAGTGAGTGACAACTCATGCTTCCCCTAAGCTGGGCTCCATCCCAAGACCCATCGGCGAGGCCCCAGGACACGTACAAGTGGCGCTCCCCGCAGCCACCAGGGCTCCCCGCAGCCACCAAGCCGGGTGACACAGCCTCAGGCTGCGCAGGCCTTGCACCGCCAACCCACCGAGCTGAGCAGCTGCAAAACCACCCAAAACTTGGACAAGCCCCCAGAGACCCCCCCCCCCAAAGTCTCCTCAGCTCTGGGAGGATCGATGAATTCCTCCCCAAAAAGCTCCGCTGGGCCCACCGAGGCTCAGTGTCCCCCCTCAGAGGTTCAACCCCCCCAGCACCCCGCATTTCCTCACCCAGGGTCACCCCCCCACGCAAGGCTCAGAGCCCCCCAGTGCCAAAGCTCCCCCAGCCCCTCAGCAATGCTCACAGCCCCCCCGGCCATCCCCCGTCCCCTCAGCGACATTCAGCACCCCCCAAACACCCCCAATTCCCCCAGCCATGCCCACAGCCCCCACAGACACCCCCCGGTAAGTCGCCGAGCCCCCCAAACACCCCCTCTCTCCTCACCCGTGCTCACAACCCCCCCAGCCAGGCTCACAGCCCCCCCCCATCCCCTCAGCGATGCTCAAAGCCCCCCCAACTCCCCCAATCCCCTCAGAGCCCCCTGAACTCACCCAATTCCCTCAGCCATGCCCACAGCCCCCGCAAACACCCCCCAACAGGTCTCTGAGCCCCCCCAAACACCCCCTCTCTCCTCACCCGCGCTCACAACCCCCCCAGACACCCCCCAGCGAAGCCCACAAGCCCCCCCCACCCCCTCAGCGAGGCTCAGAGCCCCCCCACCCCCCCAATCACCTCAGAGCCCCCCCCAAACTCCCCCAATCCCCTCACCCACCCCCCAGACACCCCCAGCGAGGCTCAGAGCGCCCCCCAGAAGCCCCCCGCCCCCTCACCCACGCCCGCAGCCCCCCCAGACACCCCCCAGCGAGGCTCAGAGCCCCCCCTCCTCCCCTCACACAGCCCCCCCCCACACACAGCCCCCCCTCAACCCCCACCCCCCCCCGTACCGGCGCGCGCAGCCCCTCTCCCCGCTCCCGCGCCGCGCACGCGCGCTGCCCCCTCCCCTCCCCTCCCCCGCCTCCCTCCCTCCCACCCTCCGCCACACGAGTTCCGGCTTCCGGCGCGGCGCTTCCGTGTCCGGGTCCGGGTGCGGGTCCGGGCGCGGCCGGGGCCCGCGGGCCCTCGCCATGCGCTACAACGAGCGGGAGCTGCTGAGCCTGGCCCGGCAGCCCGCCGAGAAGGCGGCCGAGGTCCTGATGCGGGTGCCCAAGAAGGGCAGCGGTGAGGGGCCGCGGCGCGCCCGGGGGGGAGCTGAGGCGGGGCTGGGAGGGGGCGTGGGGGGGGGCTGGGCGTGCTGGGAGGGGGCTGGGAGGGGGCACTGGGTGTGCTGGGGGGTATTAGGTGGGGCTGGGATGGGGCTGAGATGGGGCTGAGGGGTGCTGAGGGGTGCTGGGATGGGACTGGTAGGGGGCACTGGGGGTGCTGGGGGGCATTAGGTGGGGCCGGGATGGGGCTGGGGATACTGGGGGTACTGGGATGGGGCTGGAGGCTTCTGGGGGGGCCACTGGTGGTGGGACTGGGGGCGCTGGGATGGGGCTGAGGAGCACTGGGGTGGTGCTGGGGGGCATTAGGTGGGGCTGGGGGTACTGGGGTGGGACTGGGAGGGGGCACTGGGGGTGCTGGGGGGCATTAGGTGGGGTTGGGATGGGGCTGGGGAAGCTGGGGGTACTGGGATGGGGCTGGGGGTTTCTGGGGATGCTGGGGGTACTGGTGGTGGGACTGGGGCCACTGGGATGGGGCCGGGGGGTTCTGGGGGGCCACTGGTGTTGGGACTGGGGCCACTGGGATGGGGCTGGGGTCGCTGGGGTGGGACTGGGAGGTGGAACTGAGGGTTCTGGGGGCATTGGGTGGGGCTGGGGGTGCTGGGATGGCCTGGGGGGTTCTGAGAGGGCCACTGGGATGCGGCTGAGGAGCACTGGGGTAGTGTTGGGGGGCTAGGATGGGACTGGGGGTGGCACTGGGGTGGCACTTGGGGTGCTGGGATGGGGTTGGAGATACTAGGATTGTACTGGGGGGTGGGGTTGGGGGGCTGGGGTGAGACTGGGGGGTGGCACTGGAGGTGCTGGGATGGGGCTGAGGTTGGTACTGGGGTGCTGGGGTGGGGCTGGGGGGGCATTGGTAGGGCTGGGATGGGATTGGGCGGGCTGGGATGGGGCTAGGGGTGGCACTGGAGGTGCTGGTGTGAGAGTGGGGGGTGGCACTGGGGGTGTTGGGATAGGGTTGGGGGTGCTGGATGGGGGGGCCTGGGGTAGGAGTCGGGGGGGGCAGAGTGGGGAAGCTGGGACTGCATGGGTAAGGCTGGGGAGGCTGAAGCAGGGTCCTGAGGTAGGTCTCGGGCAGGACTGGGTGATGCTGGGGATGAGAAGTGGGGCACTGGGAGACCTGGACCAGCAGAACTGGGTGTGCTGGCAGCAGGACTGGTGGTACGGCAGGAGCAGGATTTGGGAGCTGGGGTAGGATTAGGGCAGGACTGGGGGGACTGGGAGGCAGGACTGGGAGCAGACTGGGAGGAGTGGGAAGCGGGAGGGGAGGTGCTGGGGCTGCGGTGAAGCTGGGGACAGGGACAGGAGAAGGGCGCTGGCTGCAGGCAGGAGCAGAGGGAGGGTTTGGGGGGGGGTTAGGTGTGAGGGCAGCAGGGAGGTGAATGCCCCCCTTCTTCTTCTGACCCCCCAGGCGTGCCTGGTAAAACGCAGCAAGAGTCCAAACCCCAAGGGAGCTTCCCCTTCAGTGTGGGGAACCGGCACGTTGCAGAGGTCACAGGTGCTTCCCTCTGCCCCGTGCTGCGGGCTCGCCGCCGCAACGCTCTTTTTTCCCTCTGCAGTGTTAAAGAAACGCCTCGTGAAGCTCGTTGTCAACTTTCTCTTCTACTTCCGGACAGATGAAGCGGAGGTACGGAGCCCCTTTTCTTCCCACACACACACACCCTCTCTCTTTCTCTTTCTTTTTCTGTGAACTGATGGCATGTGCTTTGTGAAACGGCACGACAGCAGGCTGCCAAAACCGGGACGTGGCACCCTCGCTTCCTACCCCAGCGACACAGCGAAAGCTCTTAGGGGTGAGAAGGAGCGCTGCCAGCTACACCACACCCAGATGGCTCACGTGGGAGCTTGGAACGAGTCTTTCAAACATAACCATTGCCCCTCGACTGCCAAAGATGGACTCTGTAATGTTTATTTGTAGGCCTGTGCTTTATCATGTGAAACTGTGAGGGGAGGCTTATATTGCTCTCCTGGGAAAAGAAATAGCATTATTTATTTGCTACACCAGGAATTTTTCTTGCAAGCGATGCTCGCTCTTAAACTGTCGTGGCTATATTCTGTTGGTGTTGTTATTTCTGACATGCAGAGGCCTTGGTTAGGTCAAGAAAAAGAGAACGAGAGGGATGGGCTTAGGTTCTGTTTCTGGCTTTGCCACTACTGAGATCCAGTCATTTTTAATGAATCCCTCGGTAAGTGTTGCTAAAGATTCTCTCATTGGAAAATCAACCTGAAAGTAATCGCTAGAATGGGTGTGAAGAAAGGTGCCGTGTGCCTGCTGACACAAGGAAGTGGAAAGCTTTTAGTGGCGTTTTTAGACTTAAGCCACAATGAATATTTCACCCTGAAAGAAAAGCTCCTCTGTTAAGAAACACTCTTTTCTACTGAATTGCAGTCGCTCTTCGTTACTTCGCTGGAGCTGCAATCGCAGTTCGCTGGGTAGGGTCAAAAGCTGAGCAGTTGCTGTCCCACAGAGGTTCAGCTGCGACTCCCTGTTCGCGTGGTGAGACCCCGAGGGTGCCGCCCCGCAGCGCTCGGCTGCTCACTGTCCTGAGGGTTGTTGCTTGTAAGCACTCGTGTGTTTCAGTGCGAGGGAGATGTTACCAAACACATCAAAAATAGTTCCGCAGGTCTGTGGGGAGTGCAAATATAAAGCTGTTGTGCCAGAAATACGTACTAAAACAGATTTTTGAGTGTCTTGGTTGCTGCCTTATTTGCTTCTCATATTTTGTTTAGTTTGGACAAAAGAATTCACTTGTGGGTTGCTTTTGTTTATGGCTTGTATCACCCGTTGGTTCTTGTGTCCTTGCTCAGTGTGCACTAGCTAGCAAACTGTACTTCCCATTTGTCTGTTTATCCTGAGCTGTTCTAGTTCATCGACACACTGTTCTTAACCTCCTGCAAAGCTTTGAGCCTGCCCTTACAAAGTGAAATGTTAGCCTTTCCGTGTGTCATCGTAAATATTTCATCTTTTCTTGATTTATTGTGCGAGGAAGTAAACTTAATCGGTGTCTTTGGATGCTAAATGAAAAACAGAAACGAATACCAAAGCCCAGAGTGAACCTTAGCAAGTAGAAATCTTTAACCTCTGTCTAACGTGCACAGAGTGCTATGGGGAAGACTGGTACAGCAAAGTGTGTCAGCAGACACAGAAAGAACACTGAACGTTCATTCAGTTAGCCTGAATTACCTTAGAAGTACCATCAGCTTACAAAGCTCACGTGAAAAACACTGGGAGAACTCTGGATTCAGAACACCGTGGCGCTGACAGGCAGCATGTGTTGAACCCCCTCTCTGGGTCTTTTTCAGCCCATTGGAGCTCTGCTGCTGGAGCACTGCAGGATCACCAAAGAAGAGGAGAACGTCTTCTCGATCAGTGAGTTCTATGCATGCGCTCCCTTCGTGGCCCCCTTATGGCAAGCCGTGCTTTGAAAAAGGAGATGCTTGGCTGCTTTGTTCCTGCTTTTGCCTCTTTCTCTGGTGACACCAGGCTTAGTGTTCCTCAGCCCCTCTCCTCCTCAGCTGCCAGTTGTTTCTGTGGAGCTGCCGTGCTCCAGGACCGCGGCGTTTCACTGCTGGCTGAAATCGTCTGTGTGATTTGCACAGCTGCATGTGAGGAGAGAAGCGGTAAAAACAGACTGACCATGGCTTAGCGCTTGTAGAAATCCCTCTCTAGGAAGGCTTGGTATTGACAGATTGCTGCTTCTGTGCTATTGCATTTTATCAAAAAAGTGAGCCTCAGATAAACCATCTGTCGGGCTAATCTAGCACCAGTCCTCCCGCCACGCTGTTTGTCCTTGTGGCGATAGCCGCGGCTCCAGCTGGCTTGCGGTGTGTCATCCTTTATAAGCAGCCTTTCATCCAACAACTAATCATTGTGAAAGAGGTATGTGGCAAAAATAACAGGATGTTTCTCCAAGGCCATCCCCATATCTTTTGGCCTGGCTGCCAGGCACAGCTGCTTTTCTGTGCGGAGTCTCGCCTCCTCGTTCAGCTGGGAGAGACGGTGTTCTGGCGCCCAAGCAGCCTGAGCGTACCAGTGAGCATCCCACTCTGAATTTCTGGGGCTTTAAGTTCGTCAGGAGCCCCGGTGACTGATGATTCGGGAGAAAGGTGTTGAAACTGATGGCACTTGGTATCAGGTTGTGTCCCCGTACAGCAGCCCTGAGGGGTTTGATGCAGCCTGACCCAGTTATTTCTCAGCAGCAGCCTAGATCTCTGTGAACTGTGTACTAAAGAGCAGAGCTCTGGGGACAATGTAATTAATTAGATGTCCTGATTCTGTCTTGGTGAAGAATTGGAGTTGCACAGGGAATTGCTTTCCACTGTGCACAGTACCAGATTCCCAAAAGCCTCGAGCAAAGACAGGTCAGTACCTTCTCTGAGTGCAATTTGATTCCTCAGATGGCTGCCCTCTACATACATCAAAATCACTTCCTCCGGGCCATTTTGCACTTTGATTACTAAATCTCCGGTGACTGCTTGCAAGGACTCAGGGTGTTTTAGTCCTGAGTCTGGTCATATTTGTCCAGTCTGAGCTGTCACTCTGAGAAGTTGCTTTTTCCTCTCTGAAGTCTTTGGCTGCTCTAAGCTGACGTTTGCTGTAGGCAGCTGTTCTTGGCCACCTGGGAAGTGCAGCAGAGAAGTGCCTCCAGAGCTCGTGTTGCTTTTGGAAGCACCTCTTTCAGTCAAGAGCAATGCGAAGGGCTTCTGAGCTGTATGAGGCACCTCTGGGCCACCATCACTCCCATGCTGCCTTAGCATAATCGTATGGGGAAAGGTGTTTAGGTATAAGGAGCCCAACAGTGGAGGGACTGGGGCAGTTGAGGAGTAGCCTTAGCACCTTGTGTGCTTTTCCCAGTGCCTTTCTAACAGCAGCCTGCTTCCCAAGCTGGATTTCAAGTGTGTAGAGACAAGCTTGGCTGGGCCACTGCTCTTAGCAAACGGGGAAAGAATGTGATCCCAAACCATCCAGGGTAAGATAAGAGGGGACAGAGGCCTGGCTTACCAGCTTGTTCACAGATCATCTTTGTTGAACAAAGGTACTAACTGCAGCCTGGCAGAGTCTGGTGGTTGCTTGGGGGGGGAGACAGTGGGGGCACAGACAGCTCTGCCAGGACCTTCCTTATGTCTTTTCCTTATCCATGGCAGGTTTCATTGAGGAGCCAGAGAGGAAATACTGCTTTGAATGTGACAGCGAAGCGCAGTGTCAGGAGTGGATTGAGGCACTCAAGCGAGCCAGGTAGGCTGAGGCACTAGAGCAAGGTTTGCACTGTGCTGTATGTACACTGCAGCCCTGTGCTGTTTGTTTTCTGGGACTAGTTTGTGGTGAACCCAGGGCGGAAAGCAGTTCTCTCCTCCCAGGCAAGCTTCCTTTCAGCTCTAAATAGCACCCGAAACTTCCCCAAATCCTTTTCTGCTCAACCCGTTGCATGGTCTGTTCCTTTCTTACAGCTATGAGTTCATGAGGAGAAGCTTGATTTTCTACCGGAATGAGATCCAGAAAATGACAGGGAAGGTGAGTCCCTTGAGGTTGGCTTTTCAGGTGGTGACCCTCCGCATTTGGACTGGAGCAGGGTTGGTGATCCCTGGCCTTGCTGCCAGCTGTCCTACATGAGGCTGGTGGCTGCAGCGTGTATGACAGAGCCATATTAAGTCAGGTCCTGAAGCTGCGGGCTCAGCAGGCAGTCAGGCCCAGCCACCCGAGAGTCTTCCTCTGCCAAGCAGCCTGATTGCAGCTGGGGTGCGTGCGTGAGGCTGTTCCTGAGCGCAGTGCGTTACGAGCAGCACAGAGCAGCCTGTGGTCTGCAGCCAGACAGGCCGGGCCTGGGCTAACTCTGACTCCCCCGGTTCCGGAGGAGCAGCCCTGGCAAAATCAAGAGTGTCCGTGGGTTGAGACACTGCTCGCACCTCTGCCAGGATACCTGGAGCATCCCTTCTGGAGGTAACAGAGGTAGCTGTGACTCACCCACGTGCTCCTGTGCCAGAGCAGACTGAATACAGCCCACGAACCTTGGTTATCCGCTGCGTCCTCCTCATGGACTGTGACTTTCTGCTTACAGCCAGCAGCCAGGGGTGGGACTGGGGTAAATCCAGCACGTACCCAGAATTGGCACCCAGCCCTGCTGCCTGCCAGACTGCGGGCTGGCAAAAGGAGGGTCCTGCTTGCCTCCCACCTTGTCTGTGTCTGACTGCTGCCTTCCTGTGCTCTTGCTGCAGGACCCCCTGGAGCAGTACGGGATCTCTGAGGAAGCCCGCTTCCAGCTCGCAACGCGCAAGCAATAAACCCCACGCTTGGGCTGAGCTGGCTCTGGCCACAGGCTCTCGCTGGAGAGTCAAACCCGAGCTCCCCCAGGAGGAACAGCAACCCTTCCCCATAGTGGTGACCAACTGACTTTTTAATTTATTAGCCAAATATTTTTTTTTTTTATGATTTTTTTAAAGATAATTCATTGCACAATCCCCCCTCTCCTGCTCTGCCCCAGCCATGCAGGCAGGCAGAGTCTAACTGCTCAGTGCGGACTGTGACCTTGGGCTGGCTGCTGCTGCAGCAGTGGGACTAAAACCACCCTGGCTCCAAGCAGGAGCAGAGGGGGCAGGGACTGAACAGAGAGCTCGAGCACTTGCCATCCTCCAGCAAGGGCTCACATCTCTCTCACCAGGAGCTTCTGGAGCAGGCTCTGAGCCCTCTCTAGCCTCCTCCCTGTCCCTCTCCTGGGGGGAAGCTACTCAGCTTTTCTGGCTCAGGATCTTCCCACAGTCTCCAAAGGAGCCATCAGGAGTTGTTCATCCCTTTACCGTAACAGGATGCTGCAGCTGATTGCATTTCTGTGCTTGCAGGGTTAACCCTGCTATCCTCCTGCTTGCTGCAAAGCCATTTCAGTTCAGCAAGGAGGGGGAAGCCTTCCATTTACACAGGGAGCAGCCCAGGCACAGCAACAGCTGATGGAGAAGGGGCATCCACCCCGTGTCAAGGCAGCAGTGTCTACAGGCACTAGCACCTGCCTCTTGGGGTTGTTTTCTTTTTGTCCTTTCTCCAGCCAGGTGGTGCTAATTCCTAGAGGATTGATGAAGCCCATGGTACAGACAATTAGAGTGCTCTCACAAATGAAGTGGAGAATGAAGCTGTAAAGCACAAGGGAGCAAAAACAGGGCTGAGAAATATCTGTTATCCTGCCTCCCTCTGCAGTACTGGGGGCTGGGCTAAGCTGTGCCATTTCTCAGCTTCCCAAAGAGGAAAGGCAGCTGGAGAGATTTGTAAAGACAGAAACTGCTACGTGCACTTTGGCTGCATGTTTGAGCTTCAGGGTATGCAGAAGGTAAGCCCAGGGAGTGTAGGACAGCTGTGCGTTAGCACTCCATTCCCTGACCCTCTGCTGCAGCTTTTCACCCCTTTGTGAGCTGCCAAAGGGAAAGATGTGAACAACTGCACCTGCCAGGGCCACAGCAAGCTGCCAGGGAGCAAGGGCTGCTGCTGCAGGGACTCCTGTAATGAAGGGATAAGCAGTAAAGAACATCTCTCCTCGTGGCTCTGCACCTGCAGCCAGTACACTGCAAAAAGGAAAACCACAGCCAGAGGTGGGGGAGGGACAGAAGGCACTCAACACACATGCCCAGAGTTTCGAGACCCCTCTTTCTTCACACTCCACACTAAGAGGTGGCTCCTGCAGCAGCTGCACGGGACAGTCGCACAAGGAAAGGCCCCGTGAAAAGTCCCAGCAAGCGTTTGTAAATGGCTGATGACAGAAGGAACTTTACTCAGCCCTGGGGCAGGTGAATGCAGGAAGAGGTTTCCGTTAGCACAGCAGAAGCACAAGGGGTGTGCAGGTTTGGGCTTTTTTCCACCTGGCTAGCAGGAAAGTTCTCTGCAATTAAACAGTACGTGGTAAATGAGGTGGGGATAGAGCAGCCTGTGCGCTGAGCAGCCTGTGCGCTGAGTGGGGTTTGGTAGGAAGTTTTGGGTCTCTTTGGGAATTAACGCAGAAACAAGAGCCAATACTAAAAGCTTTAGTGGCCTGGCCTTCCATCTTTACCTCAAGCTGCTGGGTACCAGGAGAGCGGCAGATGTCACTGATGCTTTATTTTTAACCTCAAGCCCAAGCTTTTTCCTTTCCCTTCCCAGATACCGCCTTTCCCTGCACTGGTTCCAGGTGCTAGCTCCAGCAATTACCAAGAATATGCAGGGGGCAGCTGTGCTGCTCAGTAAGCTGAGGGCATGACAGGGTGGAAGCAGAAAATAGGGCAGGTTTGAAGACAGATGGTAACTCTCACGGAAGCAGCAGTGAGGGATTAAGAGCAGGAACAAGCTTGTGCTTTAGGGAATTAGTGTCCTCAGATGACTTTGAAGTGCATTTTCATCCTCATGAGCCTACTCTGCTTTACCTCAGCACAGGGGCACACTGGTAGGGTACGCAGCAGCCTTACTTACTGTGATAGCAAAGACTCGTCCAGCTGGTCGCTTGCTACAGCCCAATGTACGCACCGCAGCGAGCGCGCCGGAGCTGCACTGCAGCCTGGAGTACCCTCTGCAGCTCTGGCTGAGCAGAGCAGGAGGTACCACAGCTCTCCGGCTTCAGCCTCAGGTCACCAGCAGTGACCCAGGCTGCAGGCAGGAGAGGTTTCCGAGCTCATTTCCCCCCCCAGGTTCAGCATTAGTGAATGCTTCGATATGCAAAGTCAACACTCGTATAAACAAAAGCTGGGCATTCTGCCAACATTCAGTCATTTACAGCAAACAATTCCAGTGCTACAGTGAGGTTCACTGTTCCTGCCTGCCACCCTCAGTAGCTAACACTTCTCTACCGTGTGCCTTCCAAGACTATCACTAGTTTCTTCTCCACGCCCCTTGCAGAAGGTAGATCTGACACCCACCATCTTCACTGTACATAAAAATGGGCATTTTACGTAGATGTTCTGGGGAACAGTTGGGTGCGCAAGTGATTATCCCAACCCTTATTTAAGAGGCAACAATGACATTTCCTAAGTGAATGTAAGACAAATGCTGTGAAGAGCTGCGTGGGCCTGCACAGGCCCCATGACTTAATTAGCTAGATCAACGGTTAGATTAGTGCTAGGACACTGGGTTAGATGTCAGGAGTAAGGGAAGATGGTACTTCTAGACACTTTAGAGATCTGCATCCGCTGCTCTTGATTTATAGACAACTGTTCATTTTTCATAATCTGTTCACTATGCTTTTTGTATTCCAGGGGCCCGTTCCACTGTTCATTGGGTACAGGCTCTTTGACAGTGTACTGAAGCTGTTTATCTGTTGTACAATGAACATTTCCAATAAAAACTTGTTTTAATCATTGTGGCAGTAAGAGCTGTGGCAAGGAACCCGAGCCCATGCTAGGGCAGGTGACTACAGCGAGCTCCCGGGCTTTCTGCGCAGCCTGCCTGCGGGCTCAGGGCTCTCCCCCAGGAGCAGGGGCTCAAAGCCCCGACACCATCACTGCTGAGCTGGAGGCGGCAGCAGCAGCAGCGACCCTGGATGAGAGATCAGCAGGCTGACGGTGCCTGCAGGCCCATCCCCAGGAACAGTGCGGTATTGCTGGCTGGCAGTGAGGGTGCCTGCTCCCAGGCTAGCTGCTAATGCCTCCACAACATGCTTTTTACATGCCTTCTGCTAACAGAACCAGCCCCTCTGCAGTAGCTTCAGAGACAAACATACAAAAAGGATGAGCTTGCTCAGACCATTGCTGCAACCTGTTTTTGACATCTAGAAACTCATCTAGACCATTCCATTTAAACAGTGTCCGTATCGCACAGACTGTGTTAGGGGAACCAGGGTCTTCATCTTATGTTAAAAATCCTACAGAAAATTAGCTCAGCCAGTTTTATGGCCATCACTTCCAAAGTTTAAAAGCCGTTGCCAACCTAATTTCAGTTCCATTACGCTGGTGAAATAACCGGATGAAAGGATGAAAAGGGAATTTCACTAGGATGGTTTTGCTACTAGGAACGTTACTAGTCTGTTACATCCTGAGAGCTTAAGTGTCCTCGGCTTCGACAGAGCTGAGTGTGTTGCTCAGTTCTGGAGGAGCAGGGGTCTGACTGCCCTGACCCCTGCCCAGAGCCACAGCCCAGGACACGGCGCTTCCCTTCCACTGACAAGCACCGACTGCCATCCCCTGCTGACGTCTGTCCTGCTGAAGCAGTGAAACTCCACAACAGTACGGTGTATTAAAATACATACACTTTAATATAAAGACAAAACTTCAAAGCATTGTTTCAATTACAAATCAAGGTAAAGACACAAGAAATTAATTAAGTGAAGGGAGGGGAGAAAAAACTAACTCTTACATTGTGGAGAATTAGAAAGGCAGGATGGAAATATATATATTATACATACATATATACACACCAGAAGAATTCACACTAGTTCTATGGAAGAATGAAAGGAATGACAGGACAACTTACTGGTATAAAAAAAAAAAAAGATAAATTAGGGGAAGTTTGAATTTTAAATAATTCAGTTTAATAGGCTAAATTATATAAACTAGTTCCTATTCACTAGGAAACATCCCATATCACTGTTCTAAGAAAATGGGTTTTTTAAAAAAATCCATTGAAAAATGGATTTTTATTAGTAGTTAAAAGTTTACTAATCAATTCCTGAGCAACAGCAACCTCATAATCTACTGCTTTCCCCATCAAAGTCCCACTCAGCGAGGGCAGGCTCCCACTCCTAAAAAGTTTAAGTAGAACAGAGACCTAAGAAATCGTTTTTTAATTTGAGATTGATCGCGTAAAAGATTAATAGGTTAAAAAAGCCAAGCAGGATGGATCGACCCATTCCACCTTTTTCCCTCATTAACTCCAGAAACAAGACCTTTCTAAAGAATGATTTGACTGCACCAGAAAAAGCAACCAGATGTACCTTAAAAATAATAAATCACAAACTTGAGAACTTCAGGGTTAGTACTGTAAAACCTTGAATTTTAGGAAGTTATTTCATTTTTGAACTGTAAGAACTTAAGAAACGTCTGCAGAAAGATGATCACAAACAGCAAATACACTGGAGGAGTATTTCCAATTTTTTACCTTGGGTTTAAACCCTGAAGTTCACAATAATAGCATCTTTTACTGTGATATTCAGTCTAAATAGGTATTTATATATTTATAATGCATAAGGATAAATAAAATATGGCACAATAACATTTTAAAAACTGGTAATCCATCTTTCAGTGAAAACCTGATATGCAAGCTAGGGAAATGTTGGAGCAAATAAAGGAGGAAAAACCTTAACAGCCATAAAACTTCAAATTCTCGTACACTTACTAGACATCTGTGCTTCAAAAAAAATCCAATTCTTGTGATTTTTCCTCAGTGCTGCAAAGATAGTTCACAAAAACACTGTCTAGTTTCTTCTCCCCAAACACTGTGATTTTGAAACACATTATTGTTGGTTTGCAGTCCACTGTACAACGTCCATTTCTTAACTGAAGAAATCATCATTGGGACCTCCCAAAGCTTAGTCCTCCTAATGCATTTGGCTCAGGCAAAACAATAAAAGCAGAACTTCTCAATAAAACCACCTGGTGGATTGGGACAACTCCTTCTGAGAAAAAATATTTGTCAAGAATCTTTAGGTTTCCATACCCTGTATTAAAAGGACTGATATCAACACAAAAAGCAAACGGGTCACACTCGATCAACCTTGCATCAGCACTGGGACAAACTACCGAGCCCTAACGATCAGCACCGGTGGCCCTGGCGCGTCCCCGCTGGTGCTTGGAGGGGATCGGGACCAACGCAGGCCATGGGGGAGCCCAAAGCAGGCGGGCAGCTCGGGGCCGAGCTGCAGGGCTGGCAACCTCCTCCTCCAGCAACATGGTAAAACCTTGACTGTGGCAACTCTAGGGTGCAAGGCGTCTGAAACACGAGGAGCCGATTCCACAGCTGCCCAAAGCTATGGCGCGTTTGGGAAGGACTCGCGGCAGCAAGCCCCTGCTGCGGGAGTTTCTCAAGGGTCCCAGCACTGCCGGGCCAGGCCTGTGGACGTAGCCACGGGAGTCACAAAGAGGTGGGCCCCCTGCGCCAACTCGACAAGATGGAAGCTCGTGCTGGCCCTCAAACTGATCACAGCGACTCCACATCCCACAAAAAAAACCAAACAAACAAAACACGGGGATGAAGCTATGCCTGTCCAGGGGTGGATGCCAGCCCCACATCCACTGACACTCTCCCTGCCCTGCTGTCACGCAAGGGCACTCTTCCCAGTGGAAAAAGAATGGGTTGGGGAGCAGATGCTGCTTTCTAAATACACAATCCCAGCAAGAATCAAACCACTCAGGCCCCCAGAGGCAGCCCCACGGCCCTGCCATGGCCTCGTTACTCTGGAGTACGAGACCTCCCAGAGGGGGAAGCCCAGATCCCAGGTTCCTCTGCAGGAAGGGTGCTCGGAAAGGTTGGGACAAGAGACGGGCCCTGATCCCTGCCAGGAGCAAAGCCACCGTTGGGCACAGCAGCATCTCACAAACGCTGGTGCAGCCCCGCTGCTTCTGGCGTTTATCAGCACTGCAGTAACAGCCAGCGAGGCAGATCTGGATCGCACCCAGCTCGCTCCCCTCCCATTTGCTTTCTGTGGCAAAGCGACCGCCCCAGAGGCCTCTGGTCAGATGTCTGCAGTTACAGCAGCAAACGTCCCCCCCCCCCCCGAAGGAGAAGCGTGCCCCCCAGCAGGACATACGCAGGCAGGGGCCGAACACAGGCCCAGCCACGCAGCCACCCTGTGCAGCCCCAAAGCAACGCTCCTGTTTGAAGCATTTGAGCCAGAGATGCAAGGGAAGAGCCTGAAAGCCATCTGCGCAGCAGATTTCAAATGAAAGTCACTCGCTCAAGCTTGATTATAGAATAGTAAGAAAGAAAAAGGAAAGCTACTCAACACTTTGAGTTGGGTGAAGTTCGGGCTGAGCAGCGACAAGTCCTGGGGGTCTGCAAGCTCCCATTCACAGCAGCGCCTCACCGAGACCCTCACAACCAGGCGCCGCGAGCTGCCCGCGGCACCTGAGCACCCGGAGCTGTGCTCGCAGACCCCACACACTCGCCTTCCTCCGCACCTTGCCTGCCCCGCTCCAGCCACAGGCAGGACCCGGGCCGAGCCCACGCTCAGAGCTCAGCCAAGCCCAGCCAACAGCGGTGAGCACAAACTGCGTGCTACAAGACAAGGCAGCTCTGGCCACTAGGAAGAAGGATACGAGATGGAAGCACAAGAGAAGATTTCTGAGTTTGTCTGGCCAAGGAGCCCCGAGTTCCTGCTATCGAAGAAACCAGCTGGAGACACTGCTCTAACATCTGCCTCTGAGTGTAATGAGCATCCAGGACATGATGTGCTCCCTGGTGTTGGCAGCTTCCCCTAAAGGCACGTTTCCCTCCACCTCTCTCCCACTGCATTTGCAACCTGAACTAAGAGGAGCTAAATCCCACCATTACGGTTGGCCAGACCGATCCACACCTTGCTAATGGGAACGGCCCTGTCTGCACCCAAACAAGAGGCGATGCAGGGACAGCTCAACTCCCCCATGATCCTGCCCACAAGCTTGGTTCCAGCAACCCAAGGCTCCACATCCTCCAGCAATGTTTTCCCACCTTTTCCCTCAGCTACAGGAAAAGCTGAGAAATCTGACAGCGGGTGCCCCACACACCCCTGGCTAATGGAAGAATTGTTGCTTGGTGACTAAATGTGCAGCAAAGACTTGAGTTTAGGTTTAATGCTCTTGGAGCCCCCCCAGCCTCACAGCACGGTGGGTCTCAGCGGGCTGGAACCAGCAAGCAGGAGCCAGAGGTAACAAATCACCAAAGGAAGAGTGCGTGAGGGTCGTTCTCCAAGCCTGACATTTAGCAGCGGGGCACAGGTTTCGCTCAGCACAAAGCTCAGGATATTTCTTTTTTTTTTTTTTTTGGCAACATTATGTGCTGCAAGATGTATTTTGACTTCCTGATGAGTCCCTTGCTGGCAGCAGCAGCGTGGAAGAGAAGGAACATTTGTGACGGCCATAAAACGGCTGGACCTGGGCAGGAAGTGGTAACACAGAAGGAATTCCTTTCTGGAACTGGCTGCTTGGCTTTGATGACTCAAAAGTATCTCCAATTATTGAAAACAGGTTTCAAGTCTCTGGCACAGTACTCATACATCAGGGTCACGAGGGTCTCATTCTTGTAGCCATATGGATCAGATCCCAACATCTCAAAGAGCTATTCCTCCAGCAGTCCTGCAAGCAGGTAAATGCTCTCCCCAGTTTGCAGACAGAAGAGAAACAATTTGAACTTGCTCAAGGTTATGGCCAAGCAGCAAAAGATCAGGGAGTGGGGAAGAAGACAACAAATCCCATAGCAACCTCGGTGACTTCTCCCAAGTAAAGCAGCATTAAGGCATCAGCCCAAAACCTCCATTGTCTCGCACTGCTCCAAACACGCCGCAGCTTATCCAACACTCTCCTGGAAGCACGCCATAGCAGGGATTATGACGAAGACTTAGACCAGACTGGGACACGAGGGAAACTCACTACAACCATGCAGCACATGACGAGGGGACGGTGCCAGCAGCACCAGGCGCAGGTGGAAGATGCTGGCAAGGCCAGAGCAACTCTGGGCTCCTGCAGCATGGGCTGCTGAGACAGAAGTGTGAGGTCACAGAGAATGCCAGCACCGAGATGACCCAGAGGCAGATGAAGGCCTGGCCTCCACAGGCCCCTGGAGGCTGCAGTGGATGCTCGGCCGTCCAGCCTTTGTGCCTGGGTCTGACCAGGGCGAGCTGTGCCCCTCTGGTTTTGTCTTTCCCAGGTGATGGGAGCGAGCAGGCTCACACTGCCGATTTCCAACGAGTGCTTGCGAACGAGCCCTGCCACAGAGCACAGCGGGCCATCCAGAACCAGAGCACCCAGCGCATCGCACACAGACCCAAGGGCAACCTGCTATGGGGAGCAACACTGATGGAAAGGGGGATTTTGGTTTTCCCCAGCATGCACGGGAGAGCAGATGACAAACTCTGTGCCCAGCCTTTGCTCTGGTTGCTCCCAGGCACTGATTTCTGAAATGCTGCGAATGCAAAGCACATCATTCCTGCAGCAAGCACCTGGCCAACCCTCTTTGGCTGCCGGAGAGTGTCAGGAGCCAGCTGGGCGACGCATGCACCAAGCAGCTGTCCAGGGTTAGAAAGCACACCGGGGTTGGCAGACCACCGTGAGCCAGCTCCTTCTCCAAGCAGGCATCTCTGCCAGCGTCCTGCAAGCATCTCAGGTATGAACTGATGTGAAGCCTCCCTGTACAGAATGAGTTCTCTTGCTGGATGTCTTCGCTGGTTTGACATGAAGGTGGGGGGGGATAAGAGGCCTAAGGAACACTGGTTTGGTCCATTTTTGGAAAAGGATCTGACAAAAAGCAGATGGATTAAAAGCTTCTTCTTGTATTTCCTCATCTCTCACATCTGGGATAAAAATGGCGGGGGGGAGGTAATTAAGGCTACTGCCCCTCCAGCAATTGCTCATGCACAACCCGCCTTCCAAGACCGGAGCACCTTGCTGTTTGCCGGGAGGATGCTAAGGCAGCTCTGCAACTTTCAGTTAGCCAAGGATCTGGATGAAGCTGAAGCTGCCCAACTCCCAGCTGCAAAACATCTGGGTTACATTGTCTTCCTGGATTCCAGGACATTAACTCTGTACAGCTTCTACTAGAAGCTACTGGATGTTTCTCAGCCATCGCCCTCTGAGCTTTCTTGCCCTTTTCCAGGTTCTCATCTTGCAGCTAATAACTCAGCAGGGCGCACCACTGTCAAGTCCTCCCACATGCAAAGCAGAAAACAGTTCCAAAACACTCCTCATTTCCAGGGCTACCGATCCCTTCCCTTTCCAATGGGTAAGGCAAAATCAGCTCAACAGTTTCTGTGCACAAAGGCTGCCTATGAAAGACACACATAGGAAACAACAAAATAACCACGCTTTGAACTAAATCTCTACTAAGATTGCCAGGGATGAGGTACAGAGAAAAGGGTCAAACTGAAATCTGCAGAGGGCAGGAGCTGCTTGGTCACCTCTTCCCACCACTCCCTTGAGCATGGCCAGCACGGCATTCACAGATCAGACAGCAGGAGAGCACGCAAGGGCCGAGCTACCTCACCTCCTTCACACGCAGAGGCAGGAGTTGGAAGGCAATGCACCCAGCCCAGCTTTTTGTGACCCCGGGACCCTCCGTCAGGTGCCTGCTGAGGCAGGCTCAAGTCTAAGGCAAATGCCCTATTGCTGGAGGCTGGAGACTCGTTAAGGAGCACCAGGGACCTAGAAGAGATTTAAGGGTAGCGAGTGCCTCTCAGCAGAGCAATCAATGCTGCCCCCAGAGCACCTGCGCAGGTGTTTTCCCAATGCCTAAACGTGTTTTTCTAGTCATTTTGCTGTTGCAATTCCCCTTCTGTTACTGTAGTTTCCTTTATTGGTGCTTGGTCCAGTCTGAACTACAGACCAGGGTGATGTCTATATAATGGATTATATTTCTCCTCATTTTGTGCACTTGAATAAATAAGTTTTTAGAAGTTCACTGTGCACTGTACAGTCTAAAAATAAATGAAATAAAGTATATGAAATTTATAAATTTTCATCACATCTCTATAAAATACAGCCGCTGCTCAGAGCGGCACTTTCTGTACACAGAACACCAAGTCACAATACAATTAAATGCACCAGTTTGATAGTGTGGCAGCACGGTAAGCTAGATTGTGGTGTTTTTGTGAACTACCATTTAGATCTACTTAAAGCAAAGAAATACAAAAGCAAAATGCACTTAGTCAGTAAATGTACACATCTAAGCCATTTCTGAATCAAGTATCAAAACTCTACTAACAAAATACATTGTACTTGGAACAAAAACAACAAGCTGAGATAATCTGCTACCTGCACCAGTACAGAAGCACTATGTTCAGTCTTCCCAATGTTATTAAAAAGGGCCTGACCAATACCAGTGATTATGCACCCTGTTCATATGCCAATGACATCCCAAAACAAGTTACCAGACTAGCTACCAAAATTCACAGTGACTTGAGTGCCACCAGCAACTGCAAATGGCCCAATGAAGTAGTTTGAATGGGGCAGGACTTGAATTTCTTCTGTTCAAACTGTGCCTGCCTTGGCTGAGCTCACCTGGGCTGTCCCAGGTGATCTAGCTGCCACTCCAGAGGGGAGTAGTGAGTTCTCGTTTGTAATGAACACAATTAAAAACCACCCAGTTAACAGAGCGCCTGGCTCAGTTCACATTAGAGCAAAACACCAGATCAAAGACTGCCGTTTCTCTGTAGCTCACACTGCTGTAAACCAAGTGGATTTTGGTATATGAACAGAGTAAGTTGAATAAATAAAATGCAGACCTTTCTGAGAACTGGGTTTGGCATTGGTCAACCCTCCAAATTCAGCACCAAGGATTCAAACTAGAGGCACAGTTCTGACGGATGAAATAGCACCGAGAGGAGGCTCTTTACATCTCTGCTGGTGTGCCAGTCCTTAATTATTCAGAGAATTTAATTGTAAGTTATATTTATGACTCTAGGTGGAATAAAATAAGTCAAAACTGTTTTTGCTTTAAAAAAAGATAAATACTTTACCTAAACTATCAACAATACAAACTGGAGCCTTAGGCATTTCTTTTGCCTTTTTTTTTTTTCTTCCTTTTTTCTTTTTTACTCAGATTCACAGTAAATATTTTCTCTGTTGTTTAGGTCTTTTTAGGTTTTTGTTTTGTCCAGTAGTAAGAGAGTAGAAACCCCTGCACAGGCCAGGTGAGCACCTTTCAGTGGAAGCCGAGTGAAGTTGGTCCACGTTGTCCTTGCATAGGTCACATTGGGTTGAGGTAGAAATCCTAGTTACCTGCACAACAGGAGGAGAGGAAGAGACTCATCTAAATAAGTGACAAAATCTACAGTGTGTTAGATGCGTCAATCATTTCTACACTGCTCCGAGACCTCGTCAGCCAGTGAAGAAGGCACAAATCTTGTCTCGACCCAACCACAATCAGACAGGACGCTTCCAACATTCAACCATGTTAAACTCTGTCCTTGTGTGACTGACCTCAACGAGTGAGGAAAAAAAGCATTCGTTCTCCCACTCGGGAGTTCACCTTTTTTAGCACACACTAATCTGCTTTGCATTTGTTACTACCTTGCGGGAGAAATGTTAGGAGAAACGAAACAGATTATTGTAGTCCCATTCCAGATTTCAGCCTCAGTTCTGCAAGGACTTCGAGCACACATGTTCAGGTTAAGGTCAATGAAAATGCTCAAATATTTCACATATGTCACCTGGAGCAGGACCCCAACTATAATACATTTGTCTCACAAACCATCTCCTAGGAGCATTACTTCTGCCCCTCTGCTCCGCAGTCCAGTTTTAGACATCCAGCTGCCTTGCGCTGAACTTCACTTTTGTGCCTTGCCTATTTTGCTCCGAGACTTGCTGTGGCAGGACCCATCACACACAATGGCATGGAGTCCAGCCCAGCCTGACCCCCACTCCAGGTAAGGCATCTGCTTCAGCTGACTTCCACACCGCTCTCCGGAGTCGCTCAGGTGTACAAAGCCCCACATCTAATCCTCCTCGGCCTTGGCCCCGAGCTTGTTTCTAACCAGGGTCTTCCAAGCCCACCCTGTGACCCCATCATCCTGTCACCCTGCAGGCACACAGGGACATCACTGAACTCCTCCTCGCCCTCACTTGTCATATAGAGGACACTTACCTGCCTCACAAAAGCCTAACGAAACTAAGTTCATGTCTGTGAAGCAATTACGTGATGAAGACACTATAAACAATGCACAGTCAAAAGAATCTCTCAGGTATATTGTAATTGAGGCATATGTTTTATAAGCAGCAAAGAGTATCCAACCATAGATTTTACGTAGCTTTGGTATCAGTGAACAGCAACAACATCAAAGACCTACAAGAAAAGCATGGAGCGAGCTCTGGGCCCTAACATACTGATTTAACTTTGCAGTCACGAGCTGTTACATCACGATGCCACAGAGTATTTTCACAACAACAGTACCCAACTCTGTGGTGGTACACTTTATTCTGGAGTTGCTCTAAAGGCATTTAAATACTGCTTCAGTAAAAACACACACAGTCTCCAGAGACCCTCCTCTCTTCTGCAGCCCCAGCCCTTATGAAGCATGGACCGCAGTGAACCCTGCATGTTCCCTATCATCTCATTCACGTCTACCCAGAAAGTCAGTGATTGCCAAATGAGCATAAATACAGCATCTGATAGAGACTGTTACTGTTAGCCCTAGCAGTCAAGTCCAGTAACGCTGCAGTGTGCAGATAACAAGGCCTTCTTGGTTTATTCTAATTCAGATTATAACGTTTTGCTACCTGTGATTGTGTTTTCCAGTGATGCAGGGGGCACATTGACTGCAGTGCAAGACCAGTGCATTTGCACTCCAAGACAAAGCTGCAGCTTGTAACCTGGAGATTTTTTAACTTTATGACTGAGAGCAGCAGTTATTGACTGACAATGAAAACAAGACCACCACGTTGCCAGAGTCACAAAGCAGCAGCATCACGCATCCTAATGCTATGCGAACATGGACTTGTGGAAGAAGTAACAGTCTGTGTTGGAAGGCAAGAAGAGGACAAGGGGGAATCAAAGTAGGCAACAACCACTGCCAACAACTGTATAAAAACCTTACTTAAAAATAGGACTTCCTCCTGATAACTGATCTTCAGAAGTAAACATTTTCAAGAAGTGATCCCAACCTGAACATAATCCTGATGTCAGATGAGACAGACCAGAGTTACCACTGTGAGCACTCCTTGTCGAGAAATCCTGACTCCCAGAACAGAGAGCATTAAGCCTCTTCACCCTCTGCCGTGACATTATTTGCTTCCCACATTTTAGAGGTTTGTTTCACAGAGCCCATCCCCACCCTATCTCTGAAAAGGAAGAAGCATCATTCAGCATCTTGCACAAAACTCCTGATTGTTTTGGTTTTGTTTTTTTTTCCTCTAGCCTTACCTTACAAAATAAGAACTGTTAGCTAAGCAAGCTCTTTATCGTGGCTTAACCCCAGAAAGGTGCGAAGCATAAGGAGACTGCATGCCAAGTGTAACCCACATAGCGGACGTGCCAGCTGCGTTGGACTGCGTGATCATGGGCGCGGACTGTGCCAGCGCCAAGCGGGGCAGAGGCGGGTGATGGACTGTAAAGGAGGGGCGGGAGGTTTTGTGCTGGAGAGAGGCTAGCTTAATAGACAAAGAAGCATTAGCAGATTGGACAGAAGCAGCAGAAGAGGATGGCAAAAAAGCATCGCCAGGTGGGAGAGATGGTAGGTTCTGCAGAAGCGCAGGCTCAGGATTAGAAGCAAGTAATGGAGGAGGTGGGGGCAAGGAAACGTTAGGAGGGGGTGGGGGGGAATGGAAAACAGATTGCACTGGCGCTCTGTTGAGGTGCTGAGCAGATCTATTCTCACTAGATATTACTAAATTAGAGGAGGAGGGTGGGAAGGATGAGGATGACGTGCTGGCAACAGCCTGCAGAGGGTTTAAGCTTAGCACTGTGCTGCTAGAGACAGCACTGCTGCTGAAACTGGCTCCAAATTGATGAGGAGAGGAGGCAGAAGGCACCGCATGGTTAAAAATACCTGCAAACAGGAGAGAAAAACTCAGCTTCAACAGATGGGCTTTGTACAGTCGCAAGTGACAAGAGAAACAAAAAACAAAAAAAAAGCAAAATTATAGTAGTTATGGCCCCATACAAAAATATGCAGCATGAGAAGGCAGCAAGCAATGAGAGATAATGGTGCAGGCCAGGAGGTACAAAAGGTTTCACTTACCTTTCCTACTGCCAACCTCTAAATGCCACGAGGACAAACGGTCAGACCCAAGAACTGTCAGTTCTATATCACACAGGCAGACTTTTGATGAGATTACGTGGTCTCTAGAGTTGTTTATCTGAAGACTCAAACTGCTGCTCTTCCCTCCCCACCCTCCTGCTTTCCCACTTACAGGGCAGCAGAGGGGAGACTGCATTTCCAGCAAATCTACATGCTGAGAGATGTGAGAGTTAGGATTTCCCGACATGGTGCCTGAATGATTTTGGACAGGTAAGAAAAACTGCCTTTGACATTTAGTAATGGCAGGTTCAGACTATCTTCTAGTCCTGCCAGCTTGTCTCCAGTTTGGACCACAGAAGCCAAGCCTGTGCAGAATCCCAGAAGTGCAAGCTGCATATGGCATTGCCCTTCCTGGCAAAGGAATGCTCTTCATGTCCGTTCAAGAGCCAGAATGCTACGCAATTCCCAACACCATTTCCTCTGAAGAGACAGTGATGTTTCGCTCTTCCTGGATCATCCTAAATCCATTCAAGGCCTAATCTCAACCTTTACTCAAGTTGACAAGTTAGAGATCCTTAGCTTGGTAACACAAGTTAAATCTTTTACCTGCAGGTGGACCTAAGTTGGTTCCACCACAGCAACATCTGAACAAGCATACATTATGAAATCACAAAGTCTGGGTGTATTCTTTCATTAAGGTGATACAACAAGATCATCTAGTAGACAAAGCTCATGGGATTTCACTGTGGGGAAATGAACTCATCCTAGCATTTCCGAGAGAGAAGAGAGACGGGTTATGTGGGAGAGATTTGCTCCACATCCTGCAGAAGTGAAAGGGTCTCACCCCTGGAGAGGCAGTGTCAGACTTTCCTTTAGGCCCTGTCTTATACCAGAGAAAGAGTTCTGCCTACCTCCAACTGTTCCACCTGTAACCCCAGGAGAGAAGTTCCCCATAGTGTGAGAATTAGTCAGTCTGGTTGCAGCTGATGACACGTGGACCAGACTGGCAGCAGCTGGCATCGAGTTAAATAAGGACTGCAATACTGAGGAATTTGTCACCGAGTTGAGGTTTGCTTGCAAGGCCATGGGGCCAAGGGGGAACTGTGATCCAGTGGTCAAAGTGTTTAGGAAAGGATGGTGCGCCTGCACAGAAGATGCTGGGTTGCCTGCTGAAGAAACAGCAGTAGAAAGGCTTTTACCATTCAGAAGGCCACCAGACGAAACAGCAGCAGAAATGAAAAGGTTGTGGCCGTTTTTAAACTCCACATCTCGGTCCCTTCCTTTGCCGACCTTTCCGTTATGCTGCAAAGAGTTTTTTTCCGAAGAACCCCCAGTACGAATGCTTATTTCGCTCATCTCTTTGCTTTTGACCCCTGACCGATTTAAGTCTTCTCCTTTCGTGCCACTGAGGCCTTCAAGTTGCCTCTTGTTCAAAAATGGATTTGTTTCTGATATCCCCACATCTTTGCTTCGCTGCGACTGAAAACCCAGGGAGCAGTTGGAAGTCGTCACGTCTGAAGCCTTGTGCGGAAGAGAAGCACCATCGATAAAGCTGTGTAAACCAATGTCAGTTGACAGTCCACCATTGTACGTGAATCCGTTGGTGGAGTTTGTACTAGGGCTGAGCCCGTCTGCCCCAGACGAGGGCATGGCAATGCTTTTCCTCGCGTGTGCTGTGATCTTGGCGTCAATGGCTAGGCTGTCCTCAGAGGACGGCCTGAAGGCAAACAACGAATTCTGGCTCAGGGATGAAACCGACTGCAAGGGACTGTCTGTAGTTTTGGTTAGGTTGATGTCAGATATTGGTGAAAAAGTAGATTTCCATTTACTGCTGTTCATGTTCTCGTTGGTTTGTGCTTGTTTCCTCCCAGATAAGCTGCCACCTAGAAAGAAAGGTTTGTAAATATCAAAAAGCAGCTTTCACCTAATCTGCTCAGTAAGAACAGTTTTGTTTTTTCCTTCAACGCCCATATTTTTAATCAGTCTTTAATTCTTTCTGATCCAAAGGCAGAAATACTTGACAAGTCACCTAAAAACCCTTCAAATTTAGCTTAATGCTCTGAAAAAGTTTGAGAATGCTGATTTTCTCTTTCCTCAGCCTTTGCACTACAGATCCCTCCCCAAGCCCTGACTTAGTGAAAAACAACCGGTCAAATCTTTCGTGACCCGTGACTACCAAAAAGACTGACCCAAAATCTGTAATTATCAGCCACCTGTCTTAATTACTGTGATGCAAAGCCCTGGCAGAACTGCACTCTGCTCAACAGCACAGAAAGGCCTGCTATTGATAACAACGTCAGTCAGTGGCAGCCACCCATTCCCAAGCCCAACCATTAAAACAACTAATTAACATTCCCTACACTTACCATTTTCAACAGTCTTCTGTGGAGATTTGCTTTCCAATGATATTGTTGCAATTTTCCTCTCAATTCTAGTGGGAAAATAAAAAGGTTATAACACTGCAACCTTTTTGTTGCACATTTACCCTTAAATATCTCCCTCAGGTTCATTTCTTAACAGTGGACTAAAGTATATAAAGCCAAGTCACCTAGAAAACTGCATGTTACTAAAGGGATTTAAAAGCACTAGAATAATCCACCAAGCACTAACTAGAAGCTATTACAGAATTTGTGCTCTTTGCCAAGATTAGTGCATGTTCAGAGAACTTCATTGTCGCTCTTTCACAACAAGACGTTGGCTGTTGCTCCCATTTCTACAGTGGTTGTTTTTCCAGCACCTCGAGCAAGAACAAAATCATTGCACCTCACAGGCCAGCAAAGTGTGGCAAGTACTCCATTTTCAGAGTAACGCATTATCATTTTGGGGTAGGAAGCGAAAAATTTTGAATCAAGCTGAAACTGGGAGCGAGAGGGAGACGGATTCTTAGTTAAAAATTACACACTTGGCCCCAGTACTCCTACAGGCAACACAATAAAAACTACAAGCAACACAGCAAAAAGAAATAGTTTCTACGATAATTCTTTCGGAGGCCAGACTGTCAGCCTTGCAAACACAGCAAGAAGAATAGATTCCCACATTCAAGTGCTGCTGCCGAAAAACCTTCCCTATTCACAATTTCAGTCTCACAAGAGGCTTGGCATAATGGAATCAGTCTCCAAGCAAAGGGAACAAAGACAGCTTAACACACCTCTCCTGTTTATTGCACCTTTATTGGCTTCCTGAGAAATCTCATCCGGAAACCTATGCCTGCATATTCACCTGGTGCTATTGTGCTCATCTTCAGATCCCTGCTCTTCATCTGACGTTAGGGGAGAGTAATGAACGCCGTTGGTCTGAATGAGGGGCTTTTCCTTTTTCAATACCGGGGGCTGGTCATTGTCCTGGTAAGGAACAGGAGAGTTCTTCAGGGAGTTTTCAGGAGAGGAAATGGCTGTTATTTCTAAAGGCTGGTTAATGTTATTGACCTGGGCAAGAAGGAAAGAAAGCAGTTATGGATGAGAGTATCCCTTTAGAAAAAAGGCATCTTGTTAAGGATATCAAGAGCAGGCTTAACTTGCTCAGCTTTAGGATACGCCAATGGCTGCTTGTTTAGCGCTGCCATTGTTATACTCCAGCATCTTGCACTAGAGTGCCCTGGAAAGCTTTAATGTAACTTGGAAAAATATTTTCATTATTTGATTTTATGTTTAAACACAGAAATGAAGACATGGGACAATCACATTTCTTTTCAAACTACCACTGCAGGATCACATGAACACAACTTGTATAGCTGGCTTATTAATGTGAGAATGCCATATGCTTCTGGCACTCAAGCTATTTAGTCTATCTCAGCTTAAACTATATTCAAAATATTTAATCTACAGACTAAAAAAAAAAAAATCAACTTCACTGCAAAAACAAGCTCTTTGTCAAAAGAGAATAAATTGTTTTTAATTTTTAATGCTCTGACAGAAAAAACTCTGAGGTGTTCTACCTATTCTAAAATAGTTCACCAGCTTTCAGCAATTCTCTTGCCTCCCAGATGGGCCATTTCCACAAAGGGTCTATACTCCAGTTCTAGCTACTAACACTGTGACAACCTGAGGGTATGCCAAATAATAAAGCAGTAGAAGCTTATTTCTAATTCAAAGAGATTTCCCAGGCCCTTCTCTTTTGCTTGAGCTCTTCATTTTTGCCCTTACCATGGAGTTGATATTGAGCGGTGAACCTGATGGTTGAGTAAAGAGTCCAGACATAGTGGGTAAGGATTTACGTTTAGGGGAGACCCCGGAGTTCCCGCTGAGATTCCCAGTAGAGGATCTCTTCCGCCGGCCTCGCTTCTTCCCATCCTGCGCGTGTGCTTGGCCGCAGTCCAGCCGAGCGCTCGCGGGCAGAGGACTGTGCTTGTTGGAAGGGGATTGTTTTACATGTCCTGTATTAGGAGAGATTGTAAAGATGATTCTTCTCTTGGCCTCGTTCTCAGGATCTGAAAACGCTGCATCAGACTGAAGATCCCCCTTTGTTCCTTCGGCAAACATCTTCTGAGCATCTGCATATTGCAATACCCCTACCAGGCTCTGGGAGGTGCCATTTAACCTGGGGCTTGTTGAGTGCTGGTGAGCAGGGGAGTTTTGCCCAGAGTTCCTTGACTGCATCATTAGCAAAGGATGTTGTGGAGTGGAACTCCGAGACCCTACTGAGTTAAACAGACTCCCAGAGTCGTCCAGAGCTGCCTGATCAACACTATGGTTAAGATGGGCTGGGCTGTTTGTAAGATTTCCATTGACTGCCACGGAGCCAGAAGAGTAAGAAAAACCTGTTGAAAGGGAAAGTATACATCATTGCTTCTGCTGAGTGATAGTTCACAGTGCTAGATTTCTGGGATGGCTGGGAGTAGATTCAGCTCTACCCGTGTTCGCTCAGCCAGCAGCCGTGTACTACATGGGAAACTGCGCAGCTGCTTTTTACATTGTGCAGTTGAGAAGATGGCTCTGTGTGCTGATGGTTCCAGTTAGGTGTTAATTATTTTCATTATTCTTTTCCCAATTCAGGAAAATTCATGTGTTATATGGAGATATCCTGTGCTCCATACAGTATTTAAATGGAACTCGTGAAAGTTTTTTGAATTTCTACACCTTCTGAGATCAGGGCTCCTCTACTCTCAACTCCTTCCTATCATCAAGGAAATGAGATCAGCAATTTCAGTCCATTTCTTCCTCAAAAAAATGAAGGGACTGTCATCTATACAGCCCACCTCCTACTCAAAATTAGACAAAAGGCTGTGGCTTAGGAAGTGACAGGGTATCTTCAAAGAAATTGTGGCAGAAGAATGCCACGTGGGAAGAAGCTTGGAAAGGGGATTAAGTATTTGTCATGGCATATCATAAATGGGTTTAGTGCTCTAGTAAGGCCTTGCCTCTGGGCTGCCTAAATTAAAGGGGTAGAAGGGAACACAGTATTGTTTTACATTTTTTTAAATTATTTTTTAACATTTATTTGGTTTTATAGAAAATTGCAGCCAAGCCCTTCTTTGCAAAACAGATGCTAGAAACAACAGAAGCCCCTCAAGGTGATAAACATTAAGAACAAATGCACTCTGATGAGGGATCAGCTGTAGAACAGCTTCTGTATACCAGAACCTACTTTTCTCGGTCCACAACATTCCATATTCTGAACAGCTAAAAGCCACAATTTCAACAGATGAGTGAGTTCAGAAGCAATGTCTGTACTTAACGGTACCCCTACCCTCTCCCTTATTGACCTTTCTTCCTACCCAGATACTCGTGCCTTTACAAATGCTCATGAGACACCATTGTGACTTGCTTAAATAAATTAATTCTGCTATTAAAAAAAACTCCACCATCCTGCAAAATAGAATTTTTAAAGCCAGATCAGTTCATAGTATGGAAAACATTTTGCTGGTTTGCAACGCTGTAGAGATAGGAATATCTTAATCCACTTAGAAGAGTTTACAAAACCAACTACTTAAACTGCAAGGTGCTGCAGTTCAGATAAAAACACATCAAGCTAATACTCTGTACTAAAATGTATCCAAGCTGTAGGCACAGTTTTGACAGTCTCAGAACATCACCACCTCTGATTCTTTGCTCTCATTACAAAACATACATTTACCTAGCACTCTACTGTTCTGAATGACCTGAAAAGCGCCCAGAAAAAACTCAGACGCGTGCATTTGCGGGTGCTGTCAAGATGAGACAGCACACCTTCACATAGATGAGGCTGTTACCTGAGGTAGCCAAAGCCAGTGGCTTGTTTCCAGCAGCATTGCTTACACCATTATGAGAACTAGCACCAATCTGCTTTTCAAGTGTTGATGAGTCTCTGCTCTGATGAACCGGGCTAGGTGTGCTTCTCTGTGGGGACAGAAAGAGGCATATTAGTACAAGAAGTATACTCAAAAGTCACTAGTTAGAACAAAATTCATATGCATTACTAGATTAGAAATTAGTGGTTCTAATTCCTAAATGTCTTAGATTTATCTAGTTTTCAAAAAACATAGATCAGCATAGGGGACAAAACTGAGTAGTGATTACACTGTGATAGTATCTAGCACGCGCTTGATACCATCTAATTAGAGAATGGACTCATTTTTCCAGAAGGTTTAGACGCAGAACTGCACTGTGATCAAAGAGCAAATGCCTCAGCCCACTGTTTTACAGGCAGAAAGAAAACAAATGGTTGTATCACGTCCCCAAGCCTATACACACAAAGCTCCAAACTACCCCGAACTGAACATGAAACACATTAGACTATGTTCTCTGGTACAATGTCTGAGGGTGGTGTTTTCCTGAAAGCAGGCACAACAGTTGTGAAATGATAGGCTGAATAAACAATTACAAATGTTTGTGAGAAACTGGACCAGTCATTTTGAAACTCCTCTGCCACTGAAAGTAGCAAGAGCTTATCAGGATTTCAAAGAGATGGCCCCAAAGGTTCTCTACTAAATACCTGAGAAGTCAGCTACAGAGCAGTCACTCTCACAGTAGCAATTACAACCTAAAGGTACTGCTCAGGTTCATCCCACACAGTTAGGACACAAAGATCAACAATTTATCCATGACCAAGCTGAGACAGAATTTGTCTCCCAGGGTAATGCAACAAAGCAAGGGCTAAGAACAAGTTGACATATGGGATCCTTGGCTCCCAGTGCCATAAACTTTCAGATGCTGCACCTTTTCCACCAAGCCAAACATTCAGACTATGACCTTTCGAGGCATTCACTTTATTTTCCTTTCTGGCTGAAACACCACCACAGACACAGGAGCAAAAATCTAGAGCACGACTAAGGGACAAGAGGATGCATCCCAACAGCAGCCTCCCCCGAAGCACTGGACATTCAAGGTTAGCAGCCCACTATGGATTCTGGTGCACAGCACCCCATTACTGGCCAATGTGATTTTAGTTAGGCATGGAAAGCATTGATGATCCCTTACTCACCACCTTCTCAACACGGCTAGGTAGGACTACGCTGGCCAGAGGGATACTAACAGGGAGTTTATTGGGCTGCACTGTGCTGAGAGGAATACTGATAGGTAGGCTGGTGATAGTTTCTCCATTACTCACAGAGGTTCTCTCTCTTAAACCCTGCAAATGCAAAAGAGAAAGTAACGTTCTCAACTGCAAGCTATTACTGAAAAGACATCCTAAACTAACGGTAACTTGCTCATTTAGATTTTGTCCTTTTTTATTCCCCCCTGTTGAGAATTACATGATTAAGAGTGACGACTATATAGCAAAGACAGGGCATGCACGGAGCAGCTTTGTTACCAACGTCAGTCTACTGGGACAGCAACATCCAACAGCACAGAAATACATAAATTAAAGCTACTACTGCCCCTAAGCATAAGGAAAAAGATGTCTGAGGTGAGCTCATTTCCTAGTGTCTTTGTTACAACTCTGAAAAACACTCATCTAACAGAATCTGTATCTTGAGGTCCTCTGTACACAGAAGATGGAGTAGCCAGAAATTTTTCCATGGTAACCTCCCGTGGGAGGGCACCTGCTTGCTCTGAAATGAGCACCAATAGGATTCATGGCAGGACCAATGTGGACAACTTTATTTTTTTTAATACAAAAGACAGTCTAGTTTTCAAGTCAAAGTACACTCACACTAGATCAAAAAGAAGTCCTACTGCATTACTGGCACAGTTCACATGCAAGCCAGTGACTCAAAAGGTAAGCGTGCCTTTCATGAGCACCGTATTCTCTCTTCCTCTAGCCAGTTCCTCTTTTTTATTGCACCACACCTACTGTAATTTATATTATTTTCCATGCCAAGCTGACCAAGCACGTCTGCTTCTCCTAGTCTGGCCAACTCTTTTTGTTCTGCAAGGTGTAAAGTCTCTGAATTCAAGCAAAAGCAAATCTTTTACCTTCTCGCCTGCAATTGGTAAGGCCGCTGGGGAAGAGGGCCGAGTTTCCTGAGGACTCAGCTTTATGCCATTTGAAATACCAGGGCTTGGATACGTAAGGCCATTCTCTTTGACGTGGTCAGCTCTAGAACAGAGATGTAGGATCATTAGAATACAAATCTAACTACTTTTGTTTTGCCAGGAATTCCCATACCAAACTCCAGGTACCATACCACCTTGTTTACCTGATCAGCTAGCACTGCAGGTTTCGCTGAAACAAAACTTTTAAGTACGTAAAACTCCACTTTTAAAAACATTTTTCCACAATACAAATAAAACACTTATTAAAATAAACAAACCCCTCCATTCCCAACCTAGGAAATGATCACTCTCACCTCTGTATCTCATTAGTTGTTGCTTTTCCATTGACTGCATGGTCTTGATTCAAGTGTCTCCTTAGTGCTATTTTAGCTGGGGAAAACCTGGTATAGTCAGGTAAGGACAAGCTCGTCATCTTGTCTGCCTTCTGTCTGCTGCTGTGGTTTGGGGTACAAGGTACTATTTCTTGGTCCAGGTGAGAAGTTGTGTACTGAGGGGTGTTCTGCTTGGAGGACGGCCTGCTAAAAGTGTTATGGATTTCATAGGGAGTAGCATGGCCATTCATGGACAGTTCAGGGCTCATGCCATTGATGTGGGGCATCGGAAATTTAGAGCATTCAAGCTCCAGTTGGAACCTGCCGTGATCAGCCTCAGGATCACGGCTCAAATGGTTTTTATTGCGTAGCTGTACTGACAGTGACTCATCAGACGGCGTGTATGATTTCAGCTGCATTAGCTCCTGCTGTCTTTGACTTTTCTCAAGTTCCACAATGCTGATCTTTAAATGAAGAGGAGGACAATGATTAAAGACCACACTTAACAATTCTATCACATCAAGGAGTTTTGCCTCGATATACTTATCAGAACAAGTGACCCCATTTCTGGTAATAATGCAAAACAAGCGACCCACAATTTGAGGAACAAATTTCAATGTGCTATTACAAGTTTGAGACCAAAAGGTACAGGGAAAGGGAATGGCTCACACGCTTAGAAAACACCTTTTACATTTTGGAATAAAATGTAAAATATCCTCAATGTCTATAGAGAATACGGAGTAACTCAATGTTGTCAGTCATTGAGGGAAAAGGTCACTCCCTGCCTAGGCATCCAGCAAAAAGGCTGGATTAGCTTTAAAACTACCTTCACAAGGAAGGAAAAGTTCTTCAGTCACAGGAGTTTCATTTCTTTCACTGTGGTGTCATTCTGTGGGATATGATTCCTGAATTGAGACTTCAGAGCACACAGAAGACATTACCATGAAGCCACATATTATGCTAACAAGCAAGACTTTTTTTTTTTTAAAGCCAGTCATGCTTTTTAAATAATGTTTAATGATAAATCATGATTCCTTCTTCCACAGCATTACCAGGGAATCAGGTCATAGCATCTGCTTTGTTTAAAAGTCATCTACATTCTTATTCTTCAAGCTTACTAACAGACACTGCCCTCCCCCAACAAAAGGATTGATCTCCGGAAAAAACAGCCACCCAGCTTATCCCTTAGTATCCTATTTAGTCAGGTATTCTGAAATGGCCCCTTGTCCAGGAGCTACCCTGAGTTGGTGACTCTAGAGTTGTTTCTTGCTCTGTACCTGCAGTTCCAAACAGTGCTTTTGTTTCTCAGAAATCTGATTCTTCAGCGCCTGCTTCTCTTTCAGCAAGTTCTCCAGTGACAATGTTGACCAATCCAGCTTCAGTTCTTCACAGCGTGCTTTAAGCTGCAAAGACATGAGATAAACAGATCAAAAGACAACTTTCAACTTTTCACACCACTCAAGGTACAAGGTGAAAGGCATGCACCTTTCGTCTGGATATCTGCAAGCAGCTTCTTATCCTGTTGAAAACTCCTCTCAGCTTAAGCAAAATACCACCACAAAAGGGTCCTGTAGTCCCTGTCTAATGGGGGAGGAGGTGGCCTGGTTCCTTCTTAATACACCGTTAGTACCCAGCCTAACAACTTCGATTCCCTTGCCTAAACTTAACAGTTTGAGTTACTGAGATGAAAAACATAAGAGTTATGGGTACTACACAGCAAGTGCTGTACACACTTTTTTTGCCAGAGATCCAGATAAAGTGACAAGCCCACATACAGCTGTGCAGCTGTTTAAGGGACACAGATGAGGCCACCAAACTGCTACCTCAGCATCTGGTTACGAGTAAAAAAAAAAGTTTCCAAGAAGAAGTACCACCTGCATTCTTTTCCAGTCATTCTTCTCAGTTACAGAGAAGCTATAGCAGCTGGAGGTTGTTTTTTTTATTATTACTATTATTCATTAAGATACCTAGAGAGGGGGGCAGCCCTCAGCTCATGATCTGTCCTCCTTACACAGACGGGAGCATCACTCTGCTACTCAAATAAAAGCACTGTACGCACCAGCTGTAAGCTCTGGTTCCTGAGTTCGCTGTTATCCTTCTCCAGCTGTTTTGTCTGTTCTTTCAGTTGCTGATTGTGAGCAGAGATTTCCTTCTGAGCCTGAATCAGGTCATTGTATGTCAGAGCCTTAACGCCCAACTACAACATGGAGGGTGAAAGGGAAAGAGATCATTCAGTAAGGTCTTGACATACTAATTCCAGACAACTGTCACATAGAAGTGTCACAAGGTAAGACTGCAGAACTTCTGCAGCTTCCAGGAAGCCCCCCGCATTCTCCAAAGCACTTTGTCATCACTAGGGGATAGGGAAAAAGGACAGAAGTACCTTATTCGGAGCTGCTGTTCCAGCAATTTAACTCTAAGACTGACATTTAGTTTCTTGCCAGCCAGAACAACTCTATTTTTGTAGAGCTACCATGTTTCCTTCTATGCTTCCAAACTTGTATTTGTAATACAGAGTTTGTTCAACTAGCTGTGGGTGTATCCTTTACTAAAATACCACAGTGCTGTGATCTGTCACCCCCTTCCCTTGGATACAGTATCACACAATTTTAACAACGAAAATCAAACCTAATCAAATATTGGAAGATTCCATGTGATTTAACATGATCTAGTGCAAAAAGGAGACTACTTTGAGACTACTCTAGACGTTAGACGTGCTCATTTTTAATCAAAAGCATTTGCTTGCAGATGATGAACAAGCACACACTTCCACCAGACCAGGGTTGCTACCTCATCAAGTTTCTGTTGAAAAAGACGTTTGATTTCCTCTTTCTGTGCCTGGCAGTGGGTGAATAACTGCTGTGCTGTTCCCAGTAGCTGTGCATTCTTCTCCTGGAAGAGGGAAGAGAATATATAGCATCAACTACAGCACAATCCCTCTTGGTAAGATGTTTACATCTAGTTTGTACAGCAAGTTGTGTGTGACTGTGCTCAGAGTAGAAACCTATGAAAAAATCCAGCTCTGTCCCAGACTTCTATGAGACTGTATTTATTAGTATTCAACACTTTGGTGAAGCTCAGTAGGTTGAAAAGAGCTTTGGGGTAGTTTCTTCTGCTATATGGTAAGATATAATCTGGACAGTCTTAAATTCATTCTTATCCTCCTAGTACATTGTAAAGAAGTAGTAATAATTACATCCTACAGAGCAGAAATGGAACTGGAAAAGATCATCTGTATGATATCTGTTACTAAAACGGGAACAGAATCTGAATCTCCAGAGCCCCAGTTGAGAATTTTCCTACACAATACTCATGTCTCATGGAAGACACTCAGTAAATGAAAATACACTGTGGGGGACGTGGGAGGAAAGTCATAAATAAGCCAAACCACTTGTACTTCTAATGCCAAAATTACTTCGGCAGGCCACCCAACCCTTCCACTGGCAGAACATTTCCTGCCCATTACATTCCTTAACTAGATACTTGCTTACTCATTTCATGGTCACGCACCATGCGTGCAGCAAAGTGCAAGAACTGGACTGGCTGAGGAGTCTCAGTTTTTCAGTTCCAAACTGGAAGATGAGTGAAGGGAGAATAAAGAGTTCTGGAGATTACACTTTTCTCCAACTTTTGCTGCTGAAATCAAACAGGAATCATGCAGAAACTGAGCTGTCACCCCAGAGAAAGCTGAGGACAAGGGCAAAATAAATGCGTTGATCTTCCAAACAGTCCATTAATGAAGTGAAGCTGCAGTGCTGGCAGGTCCAGTACATGTGAAAAACACAGTGGCCCTGGTGCACAGCTCATATTGCCATTCACGCCAATGACTTGGGAAAACAGTTGAGTCACTGCAAAGCTAAACTGCCTGCCACAGGTGATGCTGAAAAAGTGGTTTATGCTTTCAACATCAGCCATTTCATTCATCCTTTACAAGCAGTGGAGGAGCTGACAGCTCCACCTAAGGGTACTCTAAGTGAACTAGCAGCTCACAGCATCTTATTTTAAAACTGCATTATCAAAACATTTTTATTGTACTTAAAACAAACACCTCAATTAGAGGGAGTTATTAAACAGCATATACAACAGCACCTCATCCAGAAAAGTTCTGCTTCTGCTTTTGTGCAGTTTAACTAGCCTTGCTCAGTGTAACACTCCATTAAAGAAAAATCTTTTCACACTGAATTTCTCATTTCAATGTCAAGGTATGAAACAGCTGTCAGACACCAATATGAGCTGATTGCTTCTCCACACTCGAGTTATGCTTCCAGCATACAGCACAATATTTGTGCACCATCATTCCTCATTCTATTTTCTGTGCAAGAAGCTAAGTCAAATTTATGCTGACTTTTCTGACAACAAGCACAGAAGAAGTAAAAAATATGTTACTTCAGGGAAAAAAAAAGGAAATTCAAAGTGCTGTTTGACTATGAAAATAAATGGGAACAACCATAAGAAAAAAAGACTGCATGAACAGCACACCAGCATCAGCCCATTCTCAGTAATGAATGAGGTAGCACAAGTTAACCTTTCTCATCTGGAAAAAGAGTTCCCATTATGGAAAATCCCACAAAACAAATCAGCTTTATGCTAGCACTTTCAGAAAGCCTTCACAGGCAAGGAAATCTTCCATAGGAGCTACCAAAAGCAGGAATTGGCCAGATGTTAAAGGTTATAGTTGAGCTCTATGGGGAAATGTTCCTCCACACATGTAGCAAGCATATTCTTTTTCATCATGACTAATTTATCAAGCAATTAAAACTGAGGTAAGGCAATACAAGAAGAAAAGGTGTTTAGGCAGTAAATCTCCTCCCTCTGCTGGAGAGATGGCTCCACAGCAAAGAAAAACACCACACACTTCACAGCTGCAGCATTTTCTTTGCCTTTCCATGTACTTCAACTCACATTTTCATAAATTTACGCTTTGTCCACCCATGTAATCTTAGCATGTTAAGACTATCAACACTGATAAATGGACTGTAGCATCCTTAAGTCATTTATATGACAGATTTATTTTTTAATCCCATACTTCAATTTGTTGCAAGTTTAATGAACCATGTTGATGCTAGAGTATTCAGATTTTGTTTTAGGCTTTCCTATAGTGGGAAAAGACAAAGCTGTCAAAAACAAGAAAATTTAACTCCAGAGAATTAGTTTGCAGTTTCCCCCCCCCCCCCCCCCCTTTTTTTTTTTTAAGGTAGCCCTTATACAGAGCTGCTACAACCTTTAGCTAGATTAAGCACAATTTAATTATCTCGGAGCAGTTCTACTGGCAAATCACAGGATGCATCCACGCAGGGAAGCTCATCTAAGGGGAGGGCAGGAACATATTCAGACAGTGCATACTGCTGGAAAAGTTGACCACCACCTCTTGTTCCTGTGACCCATGAGACATTTAGAGAAGAAAAGCAGCTGCCAATCCCAAATAGGAGAAAAGGACAGGGTTCAAGACACCAGCTTCCTGCATTTATGCACACAGCTTCATGTCAAAATAGAAGAAAAAACAAAAACACTGAAGTGAGCGCTCTCAGGTTGGGGGGGGCACCATAGGGAAGAGAGATGGTACGTTTTCCCAGTCTGCAGATAGGAAATTCAAGCACGTAAAGACTGACCAAGTTAGCAATAAAATCCCCACATACAGTCATTCAGTCTAATTATTACTTTGGTATAGTCTCTATAATTGGCCTGGTGCAGTACTGGTGTTCAAGTGTACACAATTCCAATCTCCGTCTTTTTTTCCCCCACAGCTAAGGTATCTGGTGGGCTGGCAATTTTGTTTAGAAACGACAAAAGACACCTACCTTTTCCTGCTCCAGTAACTGTTGCAGACTTGCTTTATACTGAGGAGTTTTCATGTATGCCATGAACTGCATGTACTGGATCTTAAAAGAGTCTGCAAAAGAAACAAGGAGATGATATTTCAAGTGAGAGAAAGTGCAATGCTCCTATTTAAGTCTGCTTGCTCCCTTGACCTCCCACCCTTGCTCTCACTTCCTTTTTGTTTGGATTCTCAGGCAGACTAAGCTATTAAGGATCAATTTAAACCATGCTGAAAAAGTCTTCTGGTGCAAGCTGAACTCTTGCATCCATTAGATAGCTTTAATAGGAAATCCAGTGAAAGTCATGACGCTGCACTCTAAAATGAGGAAGATGACAGGTGCTAATGCTGCGCTTGCACGATGAAAGAGGAGTTGAACAGTTTTTAATGCACTGTCAGTAAAAGCAATACAAGACTAGCTGTAACAGCCGAAAGGGGCACTGAGCTCACAGCACTCGTTCTCCCAGCATCCTAAGACGGGGCTTGCCGTATTCCTCCTGCCCCCACAGAGATGACGAGCTCCATGCCCACGTTCGTTCTCTCTCCAGGGATTACTTGCTCCTCATCCTCACACTCCTTTTACTCCTATTATGCAACACCTTCTTTCTCCCCAGCCCTCCTGGGGTCCTTTCATCATGAAGCCAACCACATGACTAAGTCCAGTCTGCTGCAATCGCAGGCAACCAAAACATGCAACAGACATTACACAGACTGTTGCAGCAAGGTTTCCTCCAGACAAGTGTCATTCCCCCCACCGCTCCCCAGGAAACACCCAACTCACTCCTTTTCTCTCTCTTTTTCTACAATAAGAAGTCACTCACAACCATAACACACTACAGGAAGAGAGCAGAAGTTAAGGACATCACAGGTGCCTTAGGTCTGTACAACAGAAAGAAACATTACAGTAGAAAGGATCGAGGGGGAACGACGCCCATGGTTTTCTTTAAATCAGCTCTTGTATATAGAAAATATTTTCCAATCACACCACCTTTGTGACCCAAAAACAAACTCAGACAGAATCTCATTACTGTTTGATTTTGCTGTGAGTTTCACAGGGAAAATGGAGTGTTGTCGTCCAAGACTGTATCACTTAAGAATAAAAGAATCGTTTCATTTAAAATGAAGTTATTTCTGACTAGCAATTTCCATTTAAAGTTATTTTGGATTCCTGCTAAATCCATTTCTTTCTATTTGTGCCAAATGAGAGCTAAATAATGTCAAGAACAAACACAGACCAAGACATCAACTTCTGCAGCAAGTTGGCCCCCTGTCCTGTTCAATATGCAGCTTTCCACCGTGGCTGTCTATTAACAGCCACTCAGTTTAGCATATACTTAGAAATGTCAAAGGAAAAATCCTCATCTCAAACACTGTGATGATATTACAGCCATACCTAGCAGCTTCTGTAGTGCAGGTGGGGTAGGTGTCACCAGTAGCTGGTTAGATGAATGCCGTTGCACTTTAGGAGGTAGTTGGTAATATGGACTATGAGGTGACTTGTATGCATCTGAAGAGAGACAAAAAGATAACCTTTCATTGTTTCTGGCAAGGGCACAGAAGGCTTTACTATTCAAAGGCATGTCATTTACAATGAGAGATCCAGTAACTTTGCTAGAGAAACACACTGCAACAACTTGTGTTTGGACAGGCATCTACAGATTATCTTTAGAAGAGCAGCCACAGAGACAAGCTGTCAACCACAGCACAGCTCCAGCTCCTGGTCAAATACCTACAGACAGTTTCAATCACCTTCACCTCACAGAGGCGCACCACCCCCCTCCAGGAGCACTTTGCTTTGGTGGTAAGGAAGAAGTTACAGCACAAAACCAAACTAAACCCAGCACTAAAGGAAGAATGACCTCTGTGCATTCATTCAGAGCCTCAGATCCTTGTCTATGCTCACATGGCAGAGAAGGGCTTCTCTTAACGCCTGCTTTGAACTCACCCTGAGGAGAGGATGAAGATGTCTGTGAAACAGTTTGAGCATGCAGGAGTTCTAGTGCGGTTTGGTTCTTCTTAGTCTTGCGCTCTGTATTTGCAGTGTTCATTTTCTTGGGACGTCCTCGTTTCCTGCCTGCCATTTTCCTTCCTTTTTTACTTAGCTTTTTCTTCCGTGCTTTAGAGGGAGATGGCTTTTTAACAGAATTTGCCCCAGCTTTTTCTTCTTCAGCACCAGAATCCTAAGAGATTTTTTAAAAGCCGAAAGCCCTTTAGTCTTTTCTACCTACATACACAGCCTTCACTTTAAGCATGCACTTATAAAACTATTAAACGAAGTTATTAAAGCAAACCGATGCACTGCAGTTAAATAACTTGCCAATGAAATAGACTTGCTTGGGATTAGAGCTGTCCCCAGCACTCAAGTTGTGCTAATTCCTTTCTGGACCTACTCATTACAGAGAAAGAAGTCTAACTGTTGTCTAAGAAAAGCTGATTATACCTTCTTTATTGACTATATTCTTCAACTAAATTTAATTAAAAAGTCAGAGTACATTCAATGCTTTATATTTTTGTGCATGAACAGTTGCTGCATCTCTAATAGTGTCATGCAACTGAAGGAGAAAGGAAGTAAGTCTTTGCAAGAGACTCAGCACTCTCTGAATTCCATTCAAGGGCTTATGACTCAGGGAAAGCTCTGCAAGCCAGTGCGAGGGTGGTCAACCAACTCTTCTATTCATCTCGCAATACTTTTTTTCCAGAATTATTGGTGCAATTCCCAAGTGTCACTCAACCATATTTTTGTCCACAGCAACAGCAATACCGGTTTATATACTCGGAACAAACACAGTCTTCCAACAGAATCAGGCTTTTTCTGACAGATTATGAATTCATTTAAAGCTCAAGAGAAAACACATTTACTCTACAAAAATGCTGGACAGTCACCTTGTTTTCTTGAACCTTCGTTGGAGTAGTTGTGTTGCTCTTATTTTCTCGTTGCTGACGACGTCTAGCTGCCTCTTGTTCCTCCTGAACAAATATTTTACACAATTAAAAATTTTGTTCTTATATTTTGCACTAATACAGATCCCTGCGTTTCCTGATTTAGTCTTCTAAGAGAGCTAGGTGTAAGTACTCATATCATACAAAGCCAAATTTAAAAAAAGAAAGAAAACAACTTTGTTACCAGCTAGCTGGGGAAAAATGCTCACCCTGCTCCAGGCTACAGTCAGTGGGAAAAGGAAGGTAAGTACAAGTCATCCTTTTGCATTGCATTACCTAGTATAATGTGTTTCAAACATGTGGCCACAAAGGAAAGAACATTAAGCCCCAACCTCTTCCCTTATTCTGCCCCACCTCCCAAGTCTACCCCCCAAGATCATACACTAGTGTTTCAAGTTCCTTTTTTTAATAACACAAATTTAAAATATTACAATATCTTTACCTATACCCCCAATATTTCATGTATCACTTTTCAAGTCATAAGTGTTTTAATTGCAAAGTCATTAATCATCATTTAATTCGACTTTAACCAAGTCCGTGGAATACAGCATAAAAGCAACTTTGAAGCTTCATTTTCTACTAGCCCCTAAGGCCAGGATATTTCAAACTGCTCACTAAAAGCCTTTCTTGTACCTTCCAGGTGAGGTTAAACTTACACAAAAATTCAGACAACTCCAACACCTCTTCAATTTGAGAAATTTATCAACCAGACTGCATAAATGGCAGATTTAAACAGCCTCACCATTTAAAGCAGGGTAGTTCAAAAGTACATGGATGCCATCCTGTATTTAAGGTACCATTGGTCTGTTTTCAACACCTACTAAGCAAGTCAGTTTTAAGACTAATCTTCTCCTAAAGTTTTAAATTGCATATCCTTGCTTCTTTCCATTACAGGGAATACCAGCACCATCGGTTATCTCACATGGATAAAGCCCAGTCTCAAAAATCGTCTGGCATTTTAATTCCACATGTGATAGCACAGATTGCAGCAACTGACAACATATTTCACATCTCAAATAGCAAGTCCCAAAAGTTGAAGCTCAGAGTGCTCTTCAGCTTCATTTTCATGCAGCTGAACACTGGGACAGATTCAAATTACCCTTTCCCTCTTAAACTTCAGTTCTTTAATGAACAAATAGCTCTTTAAAAGTCTCCAAGGCAAGGGAAAAACACCATGAGGTTGGCCCATTAATTACCTATTACAAAGCTCTTAAACATTATTGTATTAGTGCTTGATGGCATATGATGCTTCGCTTCAATTAGCCCCATGCACATGTTCCTTATCTATCAAGAAAACTCAATTTGCTATCAATTCTGCACATTTAACAAGTGACTAAGGTCCTCAGATTGGCTGCCCCATTATTTTGAATTCTGTACAAAAGGTATCTGAAACTTACCCTGAGTTTTGGATTTTTGAGACTAGAAAAATAGTTTTCAAGCTGCAAATACAAAGATAGTCATTCTGTAAGTCATGATAGAAAAATACATAAGAATAAAATAATTTAAGACAAATGCAGAAATTAACTATTTTTCTTCTGATAAGCTACATCAAGAAGTCATTTATATTCATTCTTTTTAGAGACAAACACATTGTGTAGCAGGACATAATCCAAGCCTCAGCAAGGTTTTATCGTCTCCACCACAGCCTATCCTTGGTTTAAAGCTTTGTGTAATATATCTCCACTCAGCAGAAGGCTATTTTCAATGAAGCTACTTCGCTCCTGTACTCCACTAAAATATTTATCTGCACTCTAGTATATTCTTTAACAAAAGCACTATTGAACTAAAGCAGACTGAGAAAAAATACTGTATCAAAAGAAATCAGCATAGGAATAAAGTATTTTTCCACAAAAGTTTGTTTCTACAGGGTTGTTTTTGTTTTCTATAACTGAAAAGATAAAAACAAACAGCGAATGCATCAGCATTGTTACTGAGCTTTGGCTGGTTCTACATCAACTGAAAGATCAACTAAAATTGAGAATTATTACTATGGCAGTCTGTACACCACAAAGGAAAACGATGAATTAAAGACCCCCAGAGTCTTCACTTAATGTGTAAGCTATAGTACAAGACCACCACTATGCACAGCTGCTATCCTGGAACACGAGAAGGAATTATAGTTGTAAATTTATACACCTTCAGGTAATTAACAGACTGCCATAGTACTGCCTGAAGTTTCCATGCTGATTCCAGAGTGGGTGAAGCAGCCAGAGACCAACTGGTCAGTAGTTATACTCACTATGGTTCGGTCAATAGTATGCAGGTAGTAAGAAACTGGTTTCCCGGTCCATGACACAGACCCTTTCAGTGGTGATAGCTCCACAACTCTCATTATAGTGCCAATATCTAAAGGAAGAAAGCCAAGTTAGGGAGCCTGAGCTTGCTCTGTTCGCCACTTAGTTCTATTCAGCTGAAAGTAGCCATGCAACGGTAAAAGCATGCTCACAACAAAACGTTAAGCTTCACATACAGACAGCAATGGCCTAAAAGAGCGCTGCAGTGAGTTTAAAAAGCAGTTCCTTGTTCTCTTGCTGATCTAGCTTTTATTTGCTCAGGGATAGCCATTCTAGAGTAAAATGATGTGCTAGTGTAACTTTTTAACCAACACGACGTTCCCGTGTCTATTTTCATCTGTTGTAACAGGCAGGATTTAATTAGATAGGACCAGTTACAGAATGTTGTTAGATCCAGCCCATGTAAACTGTAACTGCACTAAATTTGGATTGAAGACAAATATGTTTTATATTTGCTTTCTCGCCTGTATTTGTTTTGTTCCCTAGAATTAATAGGTATGGGATGTGCCTAAGTATTTCCATAACCACTGAACACAGAAGAAGTGGCATGACTGTAGAAGAAATTATGGCACACTTCTAATTAAAGGGAAAATTACCCAGAGGAGTCAAAAAGCAAGGTTTAGGATTCAGCAACTTCAGTCACTATTTTAACCACATTCTAATACTTGCTTTGGTTTGTCCAACTCTTCCCACATTTCCATTTCTTTTTCCAGATGGTACTACTAAGACAAAATTGGTATATTGAGAAAAAAGGTTGACTCCTTTCTGAAGGGTTATCATTCCCACTATATGTTTAAATTTATTTAATTATTCATATTTTAGATCAAAACATGAGACAGACACTCAGGCACAAAAAAAAAAGACAAGCTGAATTAAAGTATTACAAAAAGCCTTCTAAGGCAGCAGCATAAAGGTAGCACAGCAGAGTCAATCACCTTCTCTGCATGTGACGGATATGCACATTTTATGCCACAAGCTCTAAGTGGATGACATTTCCCTGGAAGCATCATTTACAACAATCCACTAAGACTGGAACAAGCCCCAGGCCTAGAGCAGCCCACGCACATTCATTTGATATTGGTATTTCCCAAATACAGTACAGTCACAGAATGGGATTAGGATCTAAAACTGATTTCCATGATTTTCCCCCATTGTTTGTAACAGACAATGGTAATTTCTTTTCAGGACCTCTTATTTGAATCCTCGTAAGAGCTTCCGACTAGCAGAAGCTATTACCTACTCTTTTGCTAAGCAATCTGACACACCCAAACCTTATTTAGCTCTTTCTATATAATTTTAGTATCAATGCATCAAGCATTAAATAACAGTATATAAAACTTCAGCATTCACGAAGGTTGAAACAGAGTAAGGAGCTGGCCGAACTGACAGTCATAGTCAGGCTGTTTATTAGGGTGGGGAAAAGTACATTGGCCACTTAGCCTCCTCACTACTTTTTTAATAACTGCAGTCTGCCAAACCTAGAAAAGAGGGAGATAAGATGGTTGGAAGCCAGAAAAGAAAAGACTTGAGAAGCCAAAGAAAAAAAATGTATTTACATAGGCACGTCTCCTAAGGGAAACCACCAAAGTACCTTCTCCTATTTCATCTAATTCTAATGTGCTATAAAAGAGGCAACAGGCTTCGCTTAGGTGCTCTTTGCCTTATTAGCAAAATGGCAGATGGATCTCAGCTCTCTGGAGGTTTGAGGACCTCCAGCAGCACACCTCTGCTGTGTTTTATTTTCATGTACATGTCTACAAAAGATTGGCAAGCAAGGATCAAATGGTTAGTAAGGTTCCAAACAACCAGATTCCGCAGGAAAGATTATCGAACAGGAAGAAAATGGCAGTTTTGGGTGCCCGATGCTCAGGACATTCGCAACAACTCAAGCTCAGTAAAAATAACTCACAACGGCACTATTTCAGTCAAATGCCTTAATGACAGTCTTCAAATTACTGTTCTTGAAAAGCAGTTTACCATAAGCGTCAGGCCAAAAACAGAAAAGAGAACTTGAGAGTTGTAACTCCGTATGTTACTGGCCGTGTTTGTACAAGGAGGAGAATAAAGTATTTTTGAAATCTAGGGAATGTTGTGCTCTGGACACAGTAAATGCACGTAAAACCCGGCTTGGATCATTCTACTGCTTGCAAAGCTTTCAACAGTAAAAACTGAAAAAAGGTCAGAAGCAAAACCAACAATACAGAGTGTTAGTAATCTCAAAACCTCATTAAATTGCAGTTCACATACTTGCAAAGGATAACATTGGCAAATATCAAGTCTACTATGTTCAGAAGGAAAGAAAAAACAAACTGTTGGCAGCAAAACAGACACAGCAACTGGGCGTTTATGGGATGGGTCTGTTTGACTAGTTCACAGCGCAGAGGACAAGGCATTCCAAAGTTGAGCACTTCAGCATCTAAGCCTTTTAAATCATAACTGGTGGGATTTACCTGTCCAAATTTAGACAGCTATGATACAAGGAACTTGCATACAAGCTAGTCACTGTAGCTCCTTGTAGTTAATGAAGAAATGAATCACACCCTCAAAACACCTTATTTCTCTTCAGCTATAAAAGACAACTATGAAAGCCCAGGAAGAGGGGAAACACCAACATTAGAGACACCTAAAGCTATCAGGATGAACCTCATAAAATAGAGCGCTTCTTAAAAGACATTTCACTTTGGCACATGTGCTGTGACAATATACAGCACTTTTCTATTTACTTAACTCTTTAAAAAGCAACAAAAACCCACATGTTCAGGTAACAAATATGGCATAATTGTAGTGAACAATAATAAAAAGGGCATTCCTACCGCTCAAGTTTCGACTGTTAATTCTAAAATTTAGAGGTGCAAAAGGTTTTGAGGACACAATTCTCCCACCTAGAAAAAGAAAAAAAAAGCAAAGTCAGTTTCTACTGTTTTTTAAAAATGGCCAGTTTTTAAATATAACTTAGTATAGAGTCCTAAAGACCAGCTCTACTAAAACTATCACTAGTGTATCATTACCAAAAAAATGCTACTTAAAGCTCATACTGACAGCATCCAGAGAAGTCAATATGATAGTCCTGCTAGGTAGCCATGTCACTTAGAAGTGATAAATCTTAAAAACATTTTAAAAAAAGGAACACATTGTTTCTCAGTGGCAATCTACAGAAAATTCAGTTAGGAACAATGTTATCTTATTCCAGTTATGGTCTGTAAAACCTAGGACCGAACACTTATTTTTTTTTTTCGGTCAAATGCACCAGACTGAGCATGTTCTGAAATGGAACCAGGAAGAGGACTCGGGTGTCTAAGTTTTGCAACGAGATCTTGAACATTCCCCACCTTGCCACTTCTCCCAAGCCACTACTACTTAACAAAAATTTAAAAGCCACTAAAGTTAAATAAGACATTAGGTTTCGGGGTTTTATGGTTTGCATCAGAGCCCAAAAGTCACAATATTTACTTCCGCACAAAGCTGTCCTATGGGAAGCCACAGCTTCTTTGTTCATTCCACGCTTTTTTTTTTTTTTTTTAAAAATATTTATTTTTGTAACTTCTGCCATAACCAAATACATTTGTTACTCATCCAAGTGGTTAAGAGGAAAGAAAAAGACACTAAACTACCTCAGGCAACTTAAGGGCTGCAGTGGCGTTACTGGACATCCCCGGTCACTGGTGCCTGCAAGGCAACTTCTCAAGAAGCACACAAGACATCACCAGTGACAGTGTCCCCATTTTAATACTAATTAGTTAATACCCAGTACTAAGCGTGACAATTTTAAATAGGAGAATCCAGTAATTGAATTCTGTATGCAATCATGGAAACTGGATGCACAAAGCCAAGCCCGTGTGGCTTTGCAGTCTCCATGGTTGGGTGTCCTCTTCCCCACCACCGGTGCCAAGTGTCTGAACGCAGGAGCCCCACAGCCAGGAGCTTTGCTGGTCCCCACAACAGATGAGCAAGGACCAGTCGCTCCTCCTGCCACACAGAGCACTGCAAAAGGTCTTCACGTGCAGAGCCACCTTCAGGGAACCACATAGATTGGTGGTTCATATGAAGACAGGACATAAAAAGCCCAAAAAATCACCATCACGGTGCAGACGTTCATCCGTACGGCACAAAAGGAAACCACCAACCTGGCTCCCAATGGCCGTAACTAAGCTGTTACTGCCACCAGCTCCCACAGCAGCAGGAAACCAAGGGAAAAAGGTTTGAAGTTCGATTTGTTACCTTCCTTCATGTTCGCAAATCGCTCCTTCAGTTGGTGATCCACCTCAGGACCAAAGGCAAAATTATTCACAAAAATAACACTGCAAGACAATGGTGTAGTTAATAAACAGGAACAGGCACATGGCACCCAAGCATACATGCACAACTCTCTCTCACCGCCTGCTATAAGCCACCAGCACTTACAGCATTTACAGGCACTTGTGAAACCAAAAAACGCTGCATGGCCCTGACTATACAGCTACTTCCATCTAACAGAGTGTTTTCTCCTGGCATCATTACACAAAACAGTACCTAATCCTCAGCATCCACAGATACTGCCCAAATAGTTACATTTTAAAAAATGTAAAGGCAGCCTGCTCTGACAGTTCCTCTCAGCATACAGCTGGCTTTTGCACCACAAGCTTATTAATTACATCAGCAAGTTTCAACAGAGAAACAATGTGCAAAATATTTTCACTCCTCTCCCATGGTGAGAGCAAACATCAACGCAACTACCAACACACTCACCACACATAGAAAACAATCCTCCAGCACAACAGATACACATTTCATCTTATTACTTACTCTTACGCATTTAAAATATCACACTAAAACATCACAGCTCCTCTTCTAGCTCTAAATTCTCCCATAAAGCAAAGGGGAGGTTTACATCTCCCAGCACAAATTTCTCTGCCCTAAACCCAGCGCTTCACCCTAACCCCCAACAGAAGAGTTGCACAATTGTGTCTGGGTTAAGAAATCCAATTTGTGTGTGTGTCTTCCTGAAAACATCACTCACATGGAAACACAGACACCTGCACGTAGGTAGAATCATACAAACAGTGTTTGGGAAAAAAGCAGAACACATCACAGATTCAAAAAGAAAAAAGAGGAAAAAAAACACCTTATTTTTAAGAGCCACATAGCCTGGCTTGGGTCTAAATGTCCCTGGTACCTGTTCCCTACTAGCCTGCGGTAAGGGTCCTCAGCATCCCCCAGAAGCCACGAGCACCCTGCATGCGTACGCTGTGAAGGCCGTGCTGGCATATTGTTCCAGCATGAAGAATCGATTTATTTGCGAGAGATCTGCTTGAAACCCTCCCCTCTTAGTGCCTCCACACATGAAACATGCGCACCAAGGACAACGAGTTTAAGAGCAGCAGCCGAAGTTATTAAAAACTGCAGATAAAGAAAAGTACATACTGAAATATATATATATATATATATATATAGATAGATATAGATATATATATAGATATATATAAAAATATGTCCGATACATATATATTTCTTGCTACTCCTTCCTCCTGGGAATTTGGGAAACCCTGCCTGGCAAGTCAAGGCTCACAGGGGTTTCTTCCTTCCCACCACATGCCAAAAAACAGGTCTTGCAGAACAGCCAAGCATATTAGCATGACTAGAAAACATCCAGGAAAGGAAGGGAAAAAGAAAAAGTTTTCCAGATATATTTCTTAGTGTTCATTCTGGCACGATGTTGTGCGTGCATATGACAGAACCACAGGAGGCCCCAGTCCGCCTTGATTTCAGCCCTCTTTTCAGCACACACTGCTGAGTCCCAAGCAGTTATTTACAGGAATACTGAGCACTCACAGCAGCGCGGAGCTGGGCATCCTTCCCTCCAGAGCCCGGCCACTGGCTCACAGGAAGGGCGATCCTCAGCTCACCAAGATGGGGTGGCTCCGGCCTGAATGCGTCAGACAGTCTGCAGCCTCGTTAGAGAGCAGATGCTGAACAGTTGGCACTCTCAGAACAAACACAAACACCTAACGTTTGTGAGTAAAAAGCTACTTTTTGAATTTCTGTATCAGACAGCAAGGTGGCTGAGGATCAGTGTGCATACATTTAGCTGCATACCAGGCAAAATAAACATCTACCAGCAGTTCCCTACACTTAGCTAAAAATAAAGGAAAAAAGATTTTTTTTCCAGGGAAAGTTGCACAGAGACCAGAGGAGCATGCATTTGGAGTAGCAAACAACAAAGGAAAACCACGCTGTGCTGCAAGGCTGGGACAAAGTCTGTCCACAAATTAAAAGGCAGCTCCAGAAGTTTAATGGAGGTACATAATAACGCAAAAGTCAGTCTGGCAGACGCCTTCTTGATGGAGCACTCTTAAAGCAGTGTCTTGGAAGCAATCCATAGATTGCCACAACCCTGAAGACTTCCAGAGAGCTGACAACTGCCTTCCATACCCCCACATAACAGGATGGCCTGGAAGGTCACGTTAAAACAAGACTTCTTTTTATCCATAAGGCTGAAAAGAATATAAAGCCTTTAAAAATTCCCTTTTCTTTACCAGCAAAAATGAGTTTAACTCTCCACGCATACCTTCACAGAAATAAATATTCAAGACAATCAGCTTCAATGAATTCCCAATTTAAGCTGGAACAGACACACTTGGATTTTGTTGTTTTTTAATGGAAAGTGAACCTAGCTGTGTGTACCAACAGCCAAAATAACTAGTGTTTTGCCAGAATTCTTAACACAAACTTGAAGAGCATGCAAAACAAGCAGGGGTCTATTCTTCTTTGTACAACCAGAATTTATCTTGGATACACCCATGTATGTAATATCATGGGACATGCATTTAAACCCATTCTTCAAGTCAGAAAACAGGATCCAAAGAGGCCAGTATAGGAGTTGGCAGATAGGCTTTTGGTATTTCCTATGGAAATTCTATATAAAAAGCTGGCCAGCCTCCCAATTTCCATTATCCAGACTCCCAAATATTCAGTTCATAAAGCAGCATTCAATTGCTGTACTGTACCTTGTGTTTGCAATTCTCTCTCTCCATTCTTCTGAGAGGAAGTCACCTCTTTCCAGCTTAAAAAAGACAGAAACACAAAAACCACACACACGAGAGTTAACATTGTTCCTTTCTGCTACACGTCCCTTTTTGGCCAAGCACGCACACTGCGTTAGCCCAGCGGCACTGCTGCAAGGCCTCACGAAGCCCGGCGGAGGCACCAGGGAACGAAGTCCCTGCAGCCCCCTCTCCGCTCCCACCCTCCACTGGGGAAGGGTCCCCAGGCACCAGCGATGCCTCACAAGCGCTGTGCTCCATGTGGAGAAGGCAGCTAAGCCCCGTGCTAGCAATGGCCAGCCAACGCTGTCTCCGATCCCCACGGATTGGGAGCAAGGGGGACCCGAAGCCAAGGCCGGGAACACTGACGCCAGCATCAGGCTCTTGCTGCAACTGGCACGTGAGCACCTGGCTCGTCGGGTGCTCAGCATACACCTCAAATGCTTCCGACACATTCAAGTTGGAAATCAGATAATGTAAAGGCTGTATTTGAAAAGAACTATCGTTATCACTTCAGTGACGTACATGGTACCTCACTGATGGAACCACACCAAGTCCCAGGTTAATACCCGCAGCTACGCGGGTTTTCTGCATGTTAACGTTTTTGCGGCTGTACTTTTGAAACAAGAGAGGAATCTGATGGGCCATGCTGCTCTGCTGTGCCAAGAGTAAGGCAGAATGAAGGTTGGGGGAGGAAGATAAGAGGGAGAGAGAAAAAGTAATATGCAGCTACATAATTAATGACTGTGACATACTTTGGAGGGGCAAGTAAGACGATGGCTTGTATCACCACCTCACGAACATCAAAGCAACAACAGTGACTGCTTAGCATCATTTCTCTGCACATACTCCTTTGTATGGAAAGAAGTGAGCATTTCGCTTATCGCTAAACTGGAATAAGATCTGGCATCTCACACAAAAGTGCCTGCACTGCAATGCAGGCTCACTCGAGCTGCTTCCAAGCCTTGCCAGCTAAGCCAGGGGACCCAGGTCAGTGAAGCACCACAGCCTGCTGTCTTCTGCTGCTGCTTTCCCTCCCAGCAAAGCAATCTGACTCAGAGCCACAGAAACAATGACAAACAGAGGCAAACCTGTCACACCCACTGTGAAGGAGAAAGCCACCACTGCCAACAGGAGTGGGTCTGCTTCTCAAGAGGGAAGGAGGGGGGAAAAAAGCCCCAGTGCCCTGCTGCTACGCACTGCGCCAGAGGGCCAAGAGAAGTGCACATCAAGGGTTCTGGGAAAAAGATCAAGAACTCTGCAAAGAGCCTGAGGTCTTACAAACTGTACAAGCTGAAAACAACGGGCTAGAATAACCCTTTAGTCAGTCAGAATTATCTGTTCCACCCAACGGCTAGGCTGAAATAAGATTTTAAAAACAGAACGACTACCTGGCTACCTGCATCATCACACCTGCTTGAGGGGGAAATGCACTTTCTACTATCCCAGCTATAGTGAAAGCAAAGCACATGTTGGAGACTGAACTCAGAGATCCAACCTGCTACGAGCAGTAAAAGTAAAGTGCTACCAGACATTTTCAAAATCTCAGGCAGAAACTCACTGCAATCTCAGAACAGTTCTAAAGAGTATTATTTTTCTCACCTAATATACTGAAACATTACTTCTGGAGCTCTGTATGCCCTACTTGTAAATTAACACCATCTCTAGATTGTTTTTAATGGATAATTTCGTCTTAGAATCTTATCTGTTCTTGTAGTAAACAGTTTCCTTGTTGTGCAACCAAGACAGTAGCAAACCCACATGCGAGGTAACTATACTTTTTAACAATAATTTTTTACAAGCCAGCTTCTACATTGCTGTCTTCCATGAAACAGTCAGTTTCTAACGTCTACAAAAGATTTTCACACTCTAAGAGGAGAAAGAAAAACACTTTAGAAATAACAAGGTGCGATTATAAAGCCATGGTCTAGCAAAGGAACAAAGAACCAGAGTAACACGAAACTATTTTGAAATACTAAGCTTCATATAAAGGTCTTGAAATCTAACCTAGGTGGCTGCAATACTTTATTTGGATCCAATTACACTATACATTTCTCTTACCTATGTGGTTTGGAAGGGAACAGTTGTAACCAAAACCTCCACACTTTAACTTGATAGAACACATATGGAAGCTGCTTTGCCCCTTCACTTTTGCAAAATACAGCCATGTTAAAATTCAAACGAACCACAGCCCTGTTTAAACCCATCTATTTTTGTATTGTAATGCTACCCTAGCTCATACTTAGCCAACAGTTGAGGGAAAAACCTCACCAGGAAAAAAAACTTGAGTACAGAAATAACCAGATGGTCAATTGTGGTTGGGAGAAAATTGGTTATTTTTCCCCTCTGGAAGCAAGACAGTGATTCCTGGGTCAGTGGTCTACTGCATTCGAAACAGAGTACAAGAGCTATCTGACTCAGTACTCCTGACAACCAGTTTCTTTACTTCCTGTACTTGGGAGGCAATGATCAACAAATGATGGCCTAAAATGAAGAAACCAAGCCCCTTAGTATAAACTGATATAGGGAATCCAACAAAAATTCCCCCCAAAATCCCTTTCAACTCTGTGGCTTACAATAATTTTAAGAGTGAAACAAGAACTGGCAAGGAAATTCCAGCTAACTCACTCCTGACCAAGCGCAGCACTCGCTACGCTGGTAGAAGAATGGCCAGGTCCGTTACAGTCTTGTAGAGGCAGGATGGCACATCCATGCGACACAGCAGCGAGAGCAACAGGGATGCGCTCAATCTCTTCCCACCAATGTCCCCACCCCCATCATGTTCCTCCTCTCTCTGAGAAACTTAATCTCCTTACTGAATAATGAATGGAAGGGACCATCTGTAATGCAGATATTTTCATCTGATTAGACAATGCAGGAGACGGGCTTTATCTAAAAGAATAATTAGCTCACTGAAATCCGCTTCAGAGAGCTGCCAGCCTGCATTCTTTCTAAATTTAGAAGCCAAAACAGGTTTATATTCAGGTTTTTCAAATGGGTAAGTTTGCTCTACAGAGGCTGCAGAAGTACGTTCAACGGTGTCTGATTCCCGTAACTCAAAGACGAGCGGCAGGGCAGCACGCCGGGAAGCACGCTCCAGCGGGCTCGTGTTCCCCATGTAGCAGAGCAGCAGTTTATGGAGGTCAAGCCCTTCTTCCACGGAGGAGGGCTTCGTTCTCACCCAGCACCAGGCCGGGAGTCTCTCCGGTAACACTCCGACTGGCTACACAAAGCCATAAATTCACACACAGAACGCCTCATTCCAGCAGCCTCCATGCAAACACTTGGCTCACAAAAAGCAGTCATTTCTGCCTGGAAAAGTACACATGGTTATTTTTAGGTTCCTGTTCTTTTCAAAAATAACTGGAGGCATGAATCCAAACCTCCAAAATGTGGCATCATTTCAAAGCCACAGGGGACGTTTGGAGGGCTTTTCAAATACCAAAACATCAAGTTTCCCGCTGAAATAGGGCATTCAAAAGCATCTGGGACAACCAGTTATCCTGCCTTCTCCTTAGCTGCAACACACTGCTAAGCAGTGGAATTTTTTTTTTTTAAGTCCAGGTGATGTGACTTATCCCCAGAAACCAGCAGCTGGTATCAGGCAACAAGAGACTATGCTACTCCTGCATAAATCACTCTGCTTTTGCTCAGAACAGAGACTTCCAAGCAGGACGGGGCACCCTGAACTCAACCAGAGAGAATTTTGCAAGTTTGCAGATGCCAAGCTTCTACTCACTTATGCACAGCAAACATTACCTCTCATCCACAGGGCTGAACCACAGAGAATCTTCAGCATTAGGGGCTGCTGGGGTTTCCTCTCAGAGGGTCTTGGAGGTACCAATCTAACCAAATCCCAGCCTTTAGCAATGCTGACCCAGGTTTTCCGACGCTTATTTTGAAGACTCGTAGATGATCTCCTCCTCCTAACACAAGCTCTTGTGAAACAAGGGAAGGCATTCTGTTGTAACAACCCACAGTAAACAAAACCAAAGCAAGTCCTTGTCTTCAGCAGAAGGACGAGTCCACTGTGTGACTGCAGCTACCACCAGCTTCGCTTGCCCTGAGCTGCTCTGATAACCAGCAGAGCAGTACAGTGGGCACTGAGGGACACAGACTGAAAACTTACTTCAAGGGTACCCTGGGAAGAACAATCTCTGCTACGCAACAATCAGCATTGTGCCCCAGATACCTGGAGATGGCTCTGATTTTGGATCCACATGAGGATATTTACAGTTAGAAACCATGAAAACCCATCTGTCTCTTAATTGCACTACTGCTTTTTAATTTGATGACTGCACATGTGCAAAAATTCCCCAAGACAGACTCTCTAATTATCTAGGCCTAATGACCTTAGAAAAATCTCCGGTTTCCTTCACACAACGGTTTTCTTGAAAAGAATGGGGTGAAGCTAATCTTGGAAACTTCTCAGTACCATGGGAAGAGAAACGAGAAGATAAGGGGAGCTGAAACACAGTGAGATGTGTTGGAAGTGGGACACTAGTATAATGCACGAAAGTACAACAAATTCCCTCCGAATATGACAGAAGAGACTAGCAAAGAATATTATTCCTAACTGATCAGGAATCAGACATCAGAAAAGCAGAGGAGCAACTGAAACTAAACAATAGCACAAGGATGCAAATATTTATAGCAAGTTGAAACATTTACACTGAATGAAAAAAGAAAGAATCGTAGCAGAAAGTTACTCTAATGATTTTTTTTTTCCCCAGTTAGAATCATGAGACCGAACAGCCTGTCATTTAAAATGAAATTCAGTCCATTTACTGACAGGATTATGAGCTATGATTACCTACACTAGCTGGAGATCAGGAGACTTCCCAAGTCAATGTATGATGAGCAATCTTTCCCCCACACCTCCTGCCCAGGATAGATATTCACACTCTAAAGCTGCAGTGATAACCTATTAATAGCAGCTGTAGCTCAGCAGGAGCCAACGTGCCTCAGGACGCTTTGGCAGTAGCCAAGTTTAACATGCAATTATCATCTGAAAGTGATGATGCAAAACGTATTTATTTATTTATTTAACTCAACAGATCTGCATATATATGACTCTGCATATTGCACATCGGAAGACTCAGAAGAGACTTTTTTCTACCATCTGTTTACCATTGTGGACAAAATGCAATGGAGATATAGACAGACAATCAGGGTTTATTTTAAATATCATCACTGGATCTTGCACATCAGAATTCAGGTGTCCAAGCTCAAATTCCAAACAAGCATGTTCCAGGAGGGAGGACAAGGAAGCGAATGCAATGGTTGTAGATCTGATAAGGGCAACAAACCATAGCCTCACCAAAACAATGTTAGTTAGAAGACAACACTTAAGACAATCAACAGATCACTTTTCAGAGAGGAATCAAAAATCTATTTGCATTAGAAACCTAAAATAATCTAGACTTTTGGCTGTTAAAAAAAAAAGCTACAGGCCCAAGTCCAGGATTTATTGCTGCCTTATGTACCACAATTTTTACTTTCACAGCAAGACAGCTGTTACATGCATGAAGTCAAAAATCACCATCCACATTATTCAGACAAAGCAGCAGGTGGGATCTGAGACTTCTTCCCATTGAACTTCTGCCAAGCTTCCCTCCTCCAAGCTTTATTCTTCTCTCTCTCTCTCTCTCTATATATATATATCTATATATCTATATATATCTATATTTATGACTACCTAAAACACTAGAGTTAGAATCCACAAGTTAAATGTTGCTGATCACAGACTATTTCAATCTGTGTTTATTCTGTCTCCTACATTTGGAATTTTGGGACACCACTAAACATTTAGCAGATGAAGTTGCTTTCTGGAAAAATCAAGATACCTGGCTTCTAATTCCATACCTCCTATTGTCTTCTATCTGCATTATGACACAAGTTTGTTCTTTGTTTAATAATAGTCTCCTATAGAAGATGCTGCCTAAGAACTGATTAAAAAAAAAACCATACTGTTTGGCAAGAAAACACAAATGTAAACCTGAGATGTTTGACAAAATCTGTCTTTAAGCATCACTACGACAAAGTGATAGGAAACCAAATTTCATTAAGTCAGAAAGTGCTGCAAGTACTCAACACTTTCTTGAGTATGCAGTCTGCTTTTCTGGAAAGAGAAATTTTATTCTAAACACTTTTCAGAAAAGAGTTATAAGAGCCAAAGAACCTAGCAAAAAATAAATAGCTTTGTTTCCATATAGTACCAGATTCTGTCACTTGGAATGCACAATATGGAAATGCTTGCTGCCTAAGGCAATCAATATGCTTTCAATATTTTAGTCCAAGTTCCTCTCCTATTCTTTAAATTACACAGCTCATAAGCAGAGTATCTTCAGTAACAGTTCCTTTCATGTAATGCCAGCTGGGTGACACAATGGAAAAATGCCATATGGCCACTTCATGAAAAGTAAAGCATTCACTGTGTTTCCACAGCAGGAAAGAGTTAGCAGCCTGATATCAATCCTGCTACAAACTAGTTCCACAGCAAGCCCAGCATCCTTCTGAAGAAGCTCATGCTACACAGTGAAGGCATTTCTGGAAGAAAGCTCGCTGAGGCAGATGGCACTGTCACCTTCACCAGCCTCCTTCCCAAGGGGAGAGTTGCAGCATCCTTCATCACACGACAAGCCCTTTAAAAAGGGCTCAGGATCCCAGCAGAGCCACAGAAGACTGTGAAATAAAGGCTTGCTCATCAATGACCTGCCACTGGATCACACACTGCTGGAGCTCTAAAAGTCGTGTGGTTCAAACCGTTCCATTACCGGAATGCACAGCAATAATGGCTCTGCACAAAGGAAAATGGAGAAGTTGTTTCCCAAACGCACGCATGCACCTCAGCTGCAGTACACATTGCTAGCAGCAACTTCTGAACAGGAAGGAGTGCCCCAACGTCTCTGGGCGATGGGGGAACAGCCCTGATCCATCCAGCCTCTTTCCTGAACATAGGGAAGCAGCAGGAGAAGCATATACACAAGTATTTTCAGAATTCCCAGTGGGCTACTATTGCAGTATGACATGTCCTCACAGGCAAGTGATCGGCTAGAGAGCACTTTTTTAATGACAGGAAGAGAGAGAAAAGGAAAAAGGGAAGGAATGGCACAAAACAGTGTACGGTTCTACACAAGCTTAAAAGCGTAACTCCAGAGTGAAAAACACATCCACAATGATTAAGTATTATTCAGAGGAAGTGGAAAGCTGTTCCAGCATTTGTCCCCAGCCCAAGATAGACAGATGTGATGACCAGTTTACTCCTGCTCTATTTCCACCCTCAGAGCACCTCATCCCAATCCTTTCCAAGTCAGAACTGATCACTTGCCATCCTTCCTAAGACCACAAACTCACCCCCCTATCTCCAGCTACAAACCATTTGCCCTGTTAGTTGGGCATGGAGTTTTCTACTGATATCCAGAATTTCAACCTCCTGCCACCCTCTCCATCTCCTGTCCCAGCTGACCACACCTTCACCTGCTTGTGAACCAAAGCTTCAGCTTTTGTTCCTTGCAGAAGATTTCAGAAACCCAAGCGGGGGATGCCATTTCCAGTCTACCCAGAAGAAGACCCACACCATTAGGGAGAAAAAAAAGGAGGAAAAAAAAGTAAAAGGTTTTAATACAAAGAAGACACATGGCAGCCTCACATCATGAACAACAAAGTTCTGAAAGAATAAATCTTCCAAGAACTTATGAAAAACCCTGAAAGTACTCCCAGTAACACCATACCAAATGACAAGTGAGAGACAAAGAGAGGGCCCTGGGAGGATGTCTCAGAGAACACTGTCCTCAGGACCAAGACAAAAGCCAGGGAGCAGACATGACTCATACTGCTGCTTGGCTGGTGAAGGGCTGCAGAGGACTTTGTAAATTCTGTACATCAGCATGAAGCACAAAGTTTTTCAGTTGAATTTCACTCACTGTGTATTCTGCATGTTTTTTCCCATACCATTTCATCCACTTTCTGAACTCTCTGTCCATCGTCTAGAAGAGGGAGGAAAAACAAAGTCACCAATAGGACATCTCATTATCTGTTTCATTGCAGCGAACAGAGATGCAGCTCTGACAGTGCTCATTAACCCCTTCCCCACTTTTTTTTTCCATTAATACTCAAAGGATAGACAGACAGACATTTATTGCAGTTTCTTTTCCTTAAGAAAAAGATTTGCAACAGTGTCAAGTCCAAGCTGTCATTTTCTTCTTTCCCCCACCCTTTTCAGCAGCATTAGACATTTTAAGCAAGGCGATCTGAGTTGACACTGCTCGCCACCAAAAATGGCACAACCTTAAGTAGCTACTGCATTGTGGCACGTAATCCCACACAGAGGAGGCAGTGAATGCACATCCGTCTAAGCACAGATAGCAAGGGAGCAAACAGGAAAAAGAGAGGTCTGCTGGGGTGAATGAGGAAGCAGAAAGAGGCACGCAAGGCAACTGCACCAGCAAACAGAAGGAGCGCTGCACTTGCCAGAACAACAAGGAGTGCTTCCAGCTACATGTAAACAGACTAGAGTTGCAGAGGATGGATGGCTGCACTGCCCAGCCAGATAGCTGGCGCTGGTTTTCCATTGGCAGCATCAAAATGGCTTGGTGCCTTACAAATAAACATCTCCACGTGTACGAGATCTTGTCCCCACCGTGTAAGCTGACAAAAAGCAGCACAGGTGACTTCTTTATAGCAGCAGTGAGGGTCCAGCTAAACCTAGACAACACATTTGAAAATGACACTCCAGTGTCTTGCAAGACTCAGAAAACCTCCTGTATTCTTAGGAATTTGACTCCGCAAATGAAGGGCCCAAATTTGGAGGTAGCATTGAAAGGAGATAAGAAGAGGAGTGAGCAGTTCTCAGCGATGTGGAGACCTCCATCAGCAGGTCAGTGTCCAGTGTGTGTAACAGACATGTTTTAAAAACCTTTGCTTCAAGAGCACCCCAAAGCTTAATAGGGCAACTCACAAAAATTTTTCATATGCTGTATGAACTTATTATGAACTTTCTTTTCAATGAAAACTCCACTAAAGCAAACCCATAAGACACTTCCTCTTTAGCTGAAGCTTTTCAAAGCCATCCGCATTCATTATCACAGCAGCCAGAGATGTGTTGCCACAGCCAATCTTAACTAGAAACTTAATTCAATCTCTTTCACAAATGTTTGTCAGAGCTGGGAAGACTGGTCCACTAGACACAGCACAAGGCAGATTAGCTGCACGCAGGCAGCAGTTCTCTAGTTGTTAAATCTGACAGGTCATCACCTGTAACCAGAAGATTAATGCTGTACATTTTGTTCATCCAGCAAAATATGAAATACTGGTGCACTTCTGAAAGAGAAGGTAAGCCACTAGTTAATACTGATATTTAATTTGTGGGGTTTGTTTGTTTGTTTGCTAACCACTGTCACTAAGGCCTTATGTTTGCACAGCGATATGAAGGGCTATAAGTGCAAGTGAGAATTTGACTTTCCCTCTGTAACACTCACCTTTAAACTAAGCTTACTATTAAACACAGACAGGACTTCAGGCCTTGCAAGTTACTTTCTAGAAGTAACCAGAGGCTCGTGCAGAGGAACTGCAGGGTGCTCCAGTTGGAAATTTCCACTGGGTCACAGCAGGGGAAGCAAAATGGATTTTTAGATCATTGTTTGATCCATTTCACCACTGTGTTTATATGTTTTTGTGCTCGCCAGTGAAAACAAGGATCAAGGATTTTTTTTTCCTTCATAAGGTATAATTTTCTAGCTTGTACAGACTCAGTTAACTTATTTTAACTACATGGAAGGCTAAGTTGCTGTTGAGTCTACCGAAGAAAATAAACTTCTTATGGTAAGGCATGACTAAACTCTTATTTGCTTGTAGCTCATTTGCCTTCCAGGTCTGCCTTGGAATTGATTACCTTTGTGTGTCCCCATTGGCACAGAATTAAAGAAGTGTAAAGAAAACTGCTTGCCTGACTAAATATTATGGTCTTCTTGTAAGACTTCATCTGGGTGCCTACGAAGCGGTTATTAACCACACACCCAACACAAGCCTCATCAGTTAGCCTACAACAGTTCAATAACCAAGTTGAACTTCAGCTGTGGGATACCAGAAAGGGACAGCACTGCCATAAGCAGAAAAATAGCTTTAAAAAACTTTAAGGACCATTTGTTCACTCAATTCATTCCCAGATTTGCTTAATGATATGGTTTCTGAAAGCCCTGTGTTAGAGCCATTTCTGAGAGAGGACTGCAGGTGTTTCGGTGAAGCCTACACCGCATTTCCTTGTGAATTGGTCTTGTGCCATTACTGTTAAACAGCTTCATCTCCTGGTCCTGAAATCACTTCAGGAACATGCTAATACTCCTCCTGTGCACTCAGCAAGCAGTGCTAGGAAATGACTATGCCCACTCCTCTTTCCCCAAGCACGCTGTGCTCCAGGTCTTCATGACCTGAGAAGCAAAAGCATCTAGGACTGATGGTCTGCTTTTCTTCCTGTGAGCTCCCAGCACTTAGCAGTAATTCTGAACTAGTGAGGTAGCCTTCACATAGGCACATACATGCAACTCACTTCAAACAACTCACCTCAGCATATTTGGCTGGAATATCAGCTTTCTCCACACCATAGTGATGTTTGCAGTTTGTGGCTGCAGCCACTTGAAGCACCACCTGACCCACGCCTGCGGGAGAGAAAAAACAAACCTGAGAACAGGTTTCAGTAGAAAACCACTGCAAAGGGAGACGATAAGAGCTTTTAGAGCAAAGGCCAAGTCGAAAAATGCAGGTATTCTATGGGACAAGGCTTCAGGGTACAGCCTCAGCTCCCAGTATCTATTCCTCAAATTTAAAGCAGACTCAAACCAATATGCATTACTGAAACTAAGTCCCATTTTCCTACAAGACATGTTACATACTGAGAACCCACTTTTTAGTAAAAGGAATTTACATCCTGGCTAGGAAGCGTGTGCTGCAATTTAACTTTTCTTATAGAAAAAAAAAGAAAAAAATGGCATTACAGTTTTGACATTTACATTCTTCAGTACCTTTAGCACTTTTATAATAGCATAAGACTACAACATGTACAGTAATGCTGATAAACATTGATGGCTACTTCTATTAAATACAGAGGCTCTTTTCTAGAAATTCACACAGGCTTATGAATAGCTGGATTTACAAATTTTTGTCCACAAGTTTTATAATCAAATCTACAGATTTCTTAATTGTATTTCACTATTCAATTAATTGAACAGTTAGACAAACCCTACCTCATCCCAAAACAAATACTTGTTGGTCACATACCAAAGCTATTAATTTAAAGACTAACTAAAATGTTTGTCTAGCAATAATGTTATTAGCTTTCACCACGAAACGCAACACAAATTCTGAGAACATGTAGAGCTTATTTTTTATATGGGCTAATTTAGAATACTACTTTATAAAACATGATAGGGTTCAACACTCAAAACAATTTCAGAAGCAACCACTACACTGGCAAGACTCCATAATACTTAAAAATGCATGAACTTCCTACCCAAACTCTACTTGCACTGCCAGCAGTAATTAGCTGCCATTTCTACACCTTAGTTGAATGCATTCCCCCTCCTCCACCCCAGCTTAGGTTAAAAAGGGAAAAGGGAAAAAAATCAGTTAGATTTCTGCCTGTACAAGTGAGATCCACATTTTGCACACACTAGAGCAACGCCATTCCATTTGTTAAAGTGCTCACTTAAAATATTCTGAAAACATCCAACATTCATCAATAGTACATTGACGCATCACATCTTGTCTATGACTAACACAAAATGCGTTCTTGTCTCACCAGTGCACTTAATCATTCCGTGGATGACCACATGGGAAACAAGAGTGAATCTAAGAGGATAGACCATTTGCACAGAAAACATATTGCTGTTTTCCATTTCATTGGCTGCCGGCAGGAAGCGGCACTGGTAATTGAAGGGGTGGAACTCCTGCCTTTAAACCATTACCACTATAATGCTGTCTGGCACAATGAGAACTCTAATGCTGACAGGGTTTTTTGTTGTTTCACTTTTTTTTTTCCTTCCTAATTCCCATTTTGCATACACATGCAGATTTTATACACATGCAAATACGGATGTACAAATTTCTGCAGGGTATGGGCAGAACATGATCGGAGGAATAAACGTTTCCCTGTTTCTTATTTCCAAAGAGCAAGGAGGACAAAGACTAAAGGGAAGATCAAGAACACACTGAACTGACAGAAATCACAATACAGCATAACAAGTTACTAATCTTTTTTTTCTTCCCCTCAAGAATTTAACTGTATTGTGACTTCCATTTGCCTAAAGATGATGCATACCTGCATAAATTCCTCCCGCTTCCACAAGTTTCTGCCAACACAAAGACAACAAAAATGGCCACAGCATCCTGGGGTCTAGCCCTGCTGTTTAGCCACTGCTGTATGCATATAACTATTGGAAGGACATTAACGCTTTTAATAGCAATAATATGCTATGACAATGTTCATATTTACACTATACTCAATACTGCATTGTTTACAATTTACAAAAGTTTACTCCCTTCAGTATAAACTCAGGAACGATGCTCTGTTTTCTATTGTTCAGTGCTCCAAACATTGGAATTCAAAGACTTCTGAATTTAAACCATATCTTTAATACATGACTCCCTATATCTTGAATTTTTACACTGTTGGTCAGCCTCCAAGATTAAAGTGGGGAGAAGGTTAGCAATAAATACCTGACTTCAATTCTGATGGTACTAGGTACAAGCATCCAGCATTTGAGCTTGATCACACACTTCATCTTGTTACATGATCAGCAGAACTGCAAGGTTTCAGATATCATCTTCTTTAACCTTCCTGAACAAAAATGGCAACTTTTTTCTTCTTCCAGGTGGAAAATAGTTTATCAGATCTGACACCTTTCTAAATGCCTCATCTGAACATAAGCCATCGAACCAGGAAATCTAATACATAAATTCCACATAGGGAGGAAGGGGTTGGGGGGACCCTTCCCTGATAGCCCTGACTGGAGACATACTAAGTCGTGGGGAGGAGGATGGTAGTCCTGCTTGTGTTTAAATATAAATTAGATTTGTTTTTTTAACAAATTAAATACATTTAAAAAAATATTTTTCCCCAGAAGCCTTGCATCATACCAAAAACAAAACCAAAACATACTTCATTTAAAACTTTACAACCAATCCAGTAAAAGGGGAAATTCTTATTACTCCTTTCCTTCTCTAAACCAGCTTTTAGTAACAATAAGAAGAACATCATCTCCTTATTCAGTATATCTGTTCCACATGTGTTTGAGTCGTATCTGGTTTCTTTACCTATCTCCCTTTAAAACTCTAACCTAAACAACAAGATGCAGTTGCAGGTTACTCAGACAGATTTTGTGGGGTCTCACAATGCAGCTGTTAAAGCTAACCATAAAGTCTTTTTTGACACACTGAAAAGTAAACCAGAGGGAAAAAGACTGCTTAATTTTCAGATTACATGCCAAGCGTCTCATGCTGTCATGGGAGAAGTTAGGAAATCATGTTTTCATATGTGAATGGCATAAACTGAATTCACAGAAAATGGATGAATCCCTAAAAATGAAACTGCTGTTATCATGTTTTAAGCATCGTTTTTAATATTGTTTCTTCTTTGTAAGTGTATTCACCAACAGCAACAGACACCAAGAGTTTTCTGTAATAAGGGTTTATTGCATTTGTAGGCTGACATTTCACCACAGGGAAGAACGTCTGGGATGTCTGCTTGGTCTACTTAATCCTGTCATAAAAAGCAGAAGCATCACTGGGGATTAACTAGCAAAGGTGCTTATTCTATAATGCAATCCTTAGTCCTGGTTTACTTTCCAAATGTGAGGTTTTGCCTTTTTTTTTTTCCTCTGTTCCTAAGAAAGGAAACAACAGTGAGCAAAAAGAGGAAGAAAAAAAGCCTTAAGTTATTGGTCACTCACCACTGCCCAGGTCAACAAACAAATCATCCTCGGTCATTTTAATTTCATCTATCATTTGGGCCACTAAGTCGAAGGAAGTTTCTCCATAAACCTCTGGGGAAAAGGGCTCATAGTTGTTGAGTTTCTCAGGATCAGTCACCGAGTGGTTATACACTTGCTGCAGGATGTGACGGAGGAGCCCGTTGGAGGGACGTGTGTTCAGCTTCATCGGTTGGGTGGTTCCCTTCCACTACACAGAGAGCAAAAAGACATGAACCCAACGTGAGGACAACAGAACATCACCAGAACAAGGCTACATTTGCATAACACAGAAATGAGAGGATTTCCCTCCCATTCCCTCTCTCACTTGGTCCGAGATGCTCTGTAAATACAAAAACGGTGAATGACACTAAAAAAAATACGCAATCGTGATTGCTTGGTTATTTGTCTCACCTCAACTAACAGGTAATTTAAAATATGCCTGATAGAAATAGGTGGTAAAGAGAAAATTAAAGGGATGTAAAAAAAATCAACAGACAATGGAAAGCTTCATTCTGAACATATCTGGAGTAGGAGTGCAAGTTTGTTCACTCCTTTTTTACTTACTGATCACCACTGAATAGTACAGTCGCTGATGTTAACTGTACTGTCAATGTAAGAGCAGTTTTGTTTTCTATCAGGAATTGTAGGATGGGAGGGATCATATGTACACAAACAGGGAGTGGCAGGAAAGAGATGGCAATCAAGCTTTCTTTTTTCTTCAAAAAGAAAACACCCCCTCCTAAACAAAGTTTTTAGTTTAAAAAGTGTTTATCTTTCACTTTGATAAGGGAAAACAAACAAAAAGGACAACTCCAGAACCCTGCCTAAATATTCCTGTATTTGAAATTCAGATGGCAAGAAGAAAATAAATTTTTAGCAATTAAACAACATACGAACAAAGAAGCCTAAATCCAAACGAGCAGTTTTTAGGGAGTTGTATGCCCATAAAGTGAAGGAACACCTGGCAGAAAAAGTCTTACTGCCTTGTGTGTTTCAAGTAATTCATACAAACACACTTGAGAGGGAAAAAAATCCAGCCTTAATTTCAAAATTAAATAAAATGCTAACATTAATTCATTACTCATGTTTTACTTCCTCCAATTCAAACTTTTAAAGGCGTAAGGAAAAAAAACACCTTCTTAAATTTGTCTGAACAGAGATTACATTCTAGCTTTCCCCATCGGAGTGATCCTGAAGAACAGAGCAGCTGAACTGAATGGCAAGCAAGGAAATTCCTAAGCCATGGATCACTGCCACAATACACAGGAGGGTTCATATGGATTACTTAAGTACCCATAAACCACAGATTTCCACATGCAAAAGTAAATCTGTATGATAAATCCTTGTGAAACATCTACAAGCTAAACACACAGAAACCTTCCCCCACACACACCACTACCAAAGGTAACTCAGCTATTGCACAGTGCCAAAACAATGGAGCTAAATGTGTGCACAAAACATGACAGTTTATGAATCTACAGTTTGGGGAAAAATGTTACTATGTTTTTTCTTCCGATAAGAAATGCCCTCCAATACTAGCTCTTTGACTGCCCTAGTGTGATCAAGAAAGCAAGGTTTAATAAAAGATTTATTAACTCCCCCCAAAAAATGGAAGTGATGAAGTACCAGTGATGCAAATAGACTGAGACATGATCCAGCCCTAAATCGGTCACACCTTTCAGATATTTACTATATGTGAATTCAAACCAGCTAGATAAACATCGTGGCATAACAAAAGTAAATACATACCAACTGATGAATGCTATCAATGGCTCGGTTGTACTTGTCACAAAGCCTCTGCATGCTTTCAAAGCTACAGGGGAGAAACAATATGGGGTCAGTTAAATAGGGAACTTTAAAAGGCAGATTTGAAGGTTCTTTTAGCCTTTAGCCTTTCTGTCTTTATAGAAACTAAGTAGGTGGCTATTTAAGGTTTGTTTCTTGCAGTGCATGTAATTACTTACACAGCTTTAGGTCATTGCATAGTTTCCTTCAAAAAAATCCCAGTTGACCAGCAGTACATGATAAATAAGCAACAAGTTCTGCAATACTATACAACTTAGTTGTGTAGTGGAAGAAAAAAGGCACTTACATTTTGGAAGCTGAACATTAATATAATATTAGTTCTTTTAGTGAACAGGAAAATAATTTAACTTAAACTACGATTTATTAGGAAGTTTTCTAATCTCATAGTCCATTACTTTCTTTTCATGTCCTCAGATGCACAGAAATTTAAGACATTTGTAAATTGTTCTCCTTTGCTCCATCAACCCTCCATGATAATCAGTCCTGGGGCAAGCAGAAATTAACTTTGTGCTGAAAACACAGACAGAAGCAGCACACCCATCAGAAAAGCACAGTGATTGCTTTGTGGGTTGGTCAGGATTACAGTCAGTTCAGCCAGATGCATTAATGACAGAAGCTGAGAGGATTAAAAAAATTCATTTCAGGGAAGAAAAGATATTGCTAGGAACATCAGCCATTACATAAGCAGATCCCACAAAGCAACAGGGGAAAAAATACAACGAGTTACAGTGCAAGTTATCTAAATCATGGCCATCCCCAAATCAAGAAGAGGGGGAACCAGGGGACAGGAGAAGGAGGTGGCCCTTCAGCCTCTCATGAGCCCCACGTTATCGGTGCGCTGGCTAAGACACCCCACTGAGGAGCACTGCTGACTTCCACTTCAAGCTTTCAGCTGCACACCTTTAATTCAGCGTTAAGGCAAAGCAAGAGTATGAAATGAGTTTGTCCACACATTCCTATCATCCACCACTTTCTGTTCACATCCATTTGTCACTCCATCTGCTACAAGTAATTTTTCCTGACAATTTTTTCAAGAGAAGGAAATCGATTAAAACCATTACTGAAATTACAAGTTTATGACTTCCTTGAAAAGCTGCAGAAAGATAAGCGAGGTGTGACTTGTGGGAACAGATGGGTTGTTTCTTGTATTCAGTATCGCTGCTGGCAACACGGACACCACCCAGTTAGACATGCCCAGCCAGGCCACCAGAACCACAGAAGTTGGCAAGGTGTGGATTGGGCTCTTCTCCCAAGCACCAAATGATAAGACAAGGAGAAATGGCCTCAAGTTGCGCCAAGGAAGGCTTAGGTTGGATATTAGGGGAAATGTCTTTACTGAAAGGGTTGTGCAGCACTGGAACAGGCTGCCCAGGAAAGTGGTTGAGCCACCATCCCTGGAGGTCTTCAAGAAATGTGGAGATGTAGAACCTAGCAGCGTGGTTTAGTGGTGGACTTGGCAGTACTAGGTTAAAGGTTGGACTGGATGATCTTAGAGGTCTTCTCCAACCTCAATGATTCCGTGATTCTATGATTCTAAGTTACAGCACTGCAGTCTCCGTGCATAAATAATGGATTTAATGACAAGGGATGCTGGATCTTGATTTCTCCTTCTGAATTCACCAGGAAGAAGAGAGGGACTCAAACATCTTGCAATGAAAGAGTTAAAACAAAATGCAGAGAGGAGGAAACCATACCTTAAGCAGATCATGATAAAAGTACCTGCATGGGGCTCAGGACAATAGCCTGTGATAGCTTAGAAAGGGATGGATTTTCATCTGTAATTCTCATTCTAAAAGTTTAGCCATGCTGTGGACTTGAACAAATTCGGTCTTTCCCATGAAAGCTATTAAGGTTGTTTTTGCAAGCTACAGCTTGAGGGTCATCTCTTTGTCCAGTCTCAGAACAAAAAAGTCACTGCACAGAACCTCAGGCTTCCCCAGAGACAACGCAGGGCCAGGGTCTGCCTCTCCCAGCCTCAAGGTGAATGCCACGTACTATACATTCATTTTCAGCTGTTTGTGGAACAGGCCTTCACATGTAGCCACAACCATCCTAAAATTACTTCTAACTGCCCAAAAGAGCAGTATGAATACTTTGCCTTTTAATTTATCCCCCCACCCAAACAGCATCCTACTTGCACTGCATGCTAAGCAGAGGAGGATCGGGAAGGTTAACCTCCCACAGGCATGGCAGGCGAAGGACACAGTGCTGACAGACAGTTCTGGCATGCAACTTTCTAAACAGGAATTCTTAGTTACTACAAAAGTAGAAACCTCAGTGCCATTCAGATTCCTAATGCTGGATGCAGTCCAACAGCACAGATACTGATCATTGTTTCGGAGTGAGTAATTCCAACGTACACACCAGAGCTCAACTTTCTGCTGTGTGGAGTTTCCAATTATGTCCTTAATCCAACAGCCTTTGCCAATATTTCTGTTACACATTTCCTACCAAAATAACTCTGCAGAATCTGAAGCCAGTTCTAAAAGAAAACTTTGGTTCGTAGTGTCTAAGAATAACTAGTTACAAACTGATTCACTATGAACCGTGCTGGCCTGTCCTCCTAGTGGGGAAAAAGTATTCCTCTCACCTTTTTGTGTCATAGTCAATTAAAACATAGTTTTCCATAGCAAGCTTGAGATCTGGGATTTCTTCACAGACCCACCTGGAAGGAGAAAAGAAATAGAATAAAAACAACATATCCAATTACGTATAGCAAGGCAGTCTCTGTCTCAATTCTAGACAGGCATTGCTATGTATTACAAGAGAACGCTGCAGCAGACATGAAAGCTCACAATATTGTCAGGAGTAAGGCGGACATCACAAAATGCTAATTGGAAAGCTGCAATAGTTCATCTTCGTGTTGAATAAACAGTAAGGTGCCCATAGACATTGGCAGTAGTGTGAAGCTCTTGAAATGGCACAGCTTCAAAACGAGGTGATAAACATACTCAATTTATCTAAAAACATTCAAAGCCGTACATGATGCTAATCTAACATAAAATGTAATGCAGAAGTGCAGGATTTTGAAAGGATTTTTAACAAAACCGATACTGTAACAAGCTTGACAAAGCTGAATGTGGAGAAGACATTTCCTACAGCACCCCAGAACAACACTGCCAGACATTCATTGCAAGGATATTCTCCTCTGTGTAGCACTCTAATCTGCTTTTACACTTTAGACGACCCAACCTGAAACAGATTTTCAAGAGTAATTTTAATAAAAGACCCCTTTTTCATGCTGAATTAACAAAGCCCCATATGTTGTTGCCATTGCTAATGGAAAGCTTGCACCCTCTTGCAGCGCATCTGACAATGGTATCTCATAGGAGATCCTCACTCTTGAAAAATAGGAAGATTCATTCTTTTCAAAGACAACTTAAGAGCCACATAGGCTTTGGGCACACTTTCTTCCACAGACATCAAAACAGGAAAGCACTATCATCACCATCAAGAAACCTCCAAGCAAGGCATAGGATGAATTCCAACAGGAAGGGCAGAGTTTCTTCTGCACGTACTTTGATGCATGCTTCGATTTTAAAATGGTGAAAAATGACAAGAGATCAAACTGTTCTGGTTCCTTCTGGCTGATTCACTCTTATTATATAAATAGATATACGCAAGTAAAAAAGAACTTTCACAACCATGGCTGACTCTCTTCTGGTGAATACCTATTATCCCCCTAAACATTTTATAACTTCGATCTTTGTGGTTTTTTCCTCTTAAATTAGGCAAATGGGCAGTCAACAGCTGCTTACCTCCATATCTTGAAGAGAGAAATACTTCTTTACTTTCTCCTACATCAGACTTACATAACCACATTGTGGTTACTTTGCACAAGGCAGGCAAAGACAGTATGAAAGCCTGCTTTCACTGCAATCAGGTTTGAAACAAAGTTGTGAAACATTTCTTTGACCAAACTGCTTTCTAACACAACCTTCCTCTTGCTTTCAGGTAGCGTAGCACTGAAAACACCAGCTCAGATGACTGGCAACCATTTTCAGCAGCAGCTTCTCAGCACCAGCACAAGTGAACTGGGAGCAGCAGCGGCAGGGCGTCTCGCACCAAGGTTTTGCAGTCAGAAGAAGATTTCTTTTAAAAATAACAAAGTCTCAGCTCTAGCCTCCAACACAGCCACTACACATTCCCTCCTACCACAGCCCGTGGTAAAATATTTTGATTTAATCTACATAAGTGGTATTATCAACACTGCTACTTAGCTCTCCCACTCATGCTGGGAGCAGCTTCCTGGGCCATCTGGGACTGGGCAGATTCCAAGCTCAGGTGGCTCAGAGATGCTGCTCTCTGCATTTTGTCTCTACCTGCACTATCCAGCCATGAAAACCTGCTGCAGAAAACAGCCCTCAAACCCAGAAAGTCTGTACAGTAAAGCTCTAAAACAGTTAACACGAGCAGTTTTTAAACAATCTGAAGTGGATAATACTGACCTCAGGTGTTTGGGGTGTTTGTGTCAGTGTTTAATAAAAGGTGGCTCTACAGCAAGTCACTTCCTAATCCTGCTGAAACAACAGCAAGCCATATCATAGCCACAGGTTGTATTGATCCTAATACTGTTTGGAAATACTCGGACTTCTTACTCTGTGTGTTTGACTTTCACCTTTATCCTCCCATTTTTCCCCGATATTGGTCTACCAGCGATCAAGAGGAATACTAACAGGGACATCAATCCCAAAGGGATACTGCACCATTCCAGCAACAAGGAGAAAAGGGAGAGGGTGGGGAAAAGCATGTGCTGTTGATTCTTCAACAGGACCACAACTTTCAACACATGCCAAAGATTTTTTTTGTTGTTGTTTGTTTTAACTTTTGTCTAAAGGTTGAACACAAACTGCCTTCACTGGTTACTGAAGCAGAGCTTCCTCAAAGCATTGCAGTCTTTGCTATAAGCAGCACCAAACGTTAAGTATCGCTATTTATTTTTAATCCTGTGCAAGAGAATGGAAGTTAAAACAAATGGAAGTTAAAACAAAGTTAAAGTTTGATGGGAAAAAGCTAGAGATTTTCGTTGCAGAAATATCAATTCAGCTCAGAAAATAATTTAAAGCTAAGATGTAGTTCTGACTGCTGCCCTCCTTCATATCCCAAGATGCCCATCCACCAAGACGCAGAAATGCACAAGAAAGAGTTCTAGCAATGTCTGCAATGAACACTTACCGAATTGTCTCAATAATTTCATGAGCAGCATCATGGTGTTTGTCCTGAAATAAGAGGAAAAAACAGATGTTTTTAAAAAGACATTAGATGTGCTGTTCTTCAGAAGATTACAGGAATCACAGTCTTCGTCAGTATACAGGAGTCAAGCGTACCAAGGAAGTAGTCTTTGACTGACACCCACACCATTAAACTAATCAAAATGAGACCTCTAAGAAAAAAATAAGGCTTAAGGAAATATTTTTTAAGTCTCTACGAACTAGCATACACTTTACATGAAGGAACTATCATTCTACTTCTTTCTTTGTCATTTCCTGAAATCAGGAACTGCGTATCTGATACCGCTGAGGATTTTATTGGTATGCAGAAGGTACGTGACTGCAAGCTGCACAACGAACAGCTGATTTCATCGACCTAGTAGCTGGTACACCCTCACGTCTCCAGATGGACAGTCAGATGAACGCAAAGAGAATGGCTTTCTAAAATAAAGCATCAAATGAGCAGTAGGAGCGGTATCAGTGCAAAAATCTCCCAGCACAAAGAAGAGAGACCTGAATACACAGACCTCTTTATCAACTGAAAAACAAAAACCACCCACACAACACATTAAAACTTGCGCACTACAAGTATACACTAGACTGTGAGGCACAGATGTTTGTTGACATTAATTTGGGAGTTTACTCAGGAGCACAAGCGCGTTTAACAAGCCATTCCCAGCACACGCCCATAAAGCCCTTGTAGCTGCATGTATATGCACCATGCTACAAAAAAAAGTCTATTCTGGGGAAGTTACAGGTGTTCCTATATATATTGTTGTATCCATCAAGTGAAGACGTGGTTAGCAGAGTCCTTCTGCACAGTTTGGGTTATATTTAGACATTTGTTTCTTAAAGTGGCTTTGACCTTTTAATTAGGAGCCCAGCATCTAAGGGCATTTCAGAGTTAAAAGGGTATAAGCTAGCGCTCTCAAATAAATCCCTTGTCCCTCATCTTCTGCTGCAGAAGTGTAATTTCTATAGAGTTACCATGGGAAATGCTACAGCAAAGTGCAGGGCCAGGCAACAGAAAGCAAAGGACTGGAGGCAGGGGAGGGAGGCAGTGGAAGAAGAGAAACACTAATGGACAGATGACCCAAAGGCTGGGGATTATTTCTACTTCAAGTCACATGCTGTAAGTTAAATAGAAGCTTTTCCCATCAGCATCACAGCTTTCACATATGCATGAGGGAACAGAATTCCCCCTTGTGTAACCAGTTCATACGCTCAGGACCAACCAGACCTGTACGAGTTCTCTTTCTAGAAACTCACACACATCCCTGTAAATATCCAGATAAAAAGAATCTCATGACCGAGAGGGGCAGAAATCAAGGCAAGAGTTTCTTAAGTCTGTTATGGTGAAGGTATAATGTAATATTTTACAAGGAAAAGCTTTGATTTTCAGAACAGCAAAAATTAACTCCATTCATCGAGGGATCACATGAGAAAAACGAAATGCTCCCATTGCGCTATCAGAAAGGAGAGGCTGCCAACACAAGAGCAGTCAGGACATTTAGCCCAAACCAGCGGCACCAATAAACAAGGAACCAGCTTGGAGCGTCAGGAAACAATTCTACTGGTAAGCTTCGGCTTAGGAAACAGGGAGGTGGTTGAACAAGAATCCGCTCCCGACTCTCAGTGCACATACAAAGGAGAAAAGGCGTACACAGGAGGAGGGCTCTCCTGTCTTTTTATTTGTTATCTGCAAAGTACGAAAATAACCCAAGACAGCCAGCTCATCCATAAACATCCCCTATAAATTTTCACCTTTCACTACACGCAGAATTATCACGCTGTAAACGCCCTGGGCTGATCTAGCTCTTCCAGGAAGCCGTGTTCCTGGATAGTAAGAATATGGTTTATCAACATAAGCACATTATACCGGAAAAGTGAATTCACACTTAGAGGGGCATAACCTTTTTCTCTGAAGACATTACATTCTTCACTGATGGCATTGCACGCTTTCAGCACTAGCAGAACACAGTTAAAAAACCCCTTGTCCTACAGGTCTTCATGACAATGCCCCTACAAATGACCAAAATTGCTTATTTAACAGATTCCTTTGTCTTGAGTTAAAAAGTGAAAAATATATAAATACCACAATGCGTGTCGACAGCTACAGACCATCCAATTCAAGCAAGTGGTTTTACTCATGCAACCCCGTGCCTCAATGTGGAAACTCCTGCCAGAAGGGGCCTTTCGGAGCTCAGTTTGTCTCTTTATCTAGCAGCAACCGAGTTCAAAAAAGCTCCACGTTTACTGCAGTTAAACTTCTCGTGTTGCAACACTCACCACGTTTACTATTCTCTCCAATATGCTTTGTCCAGGTAGACAAGCTCCCAAAGTCTTTCGCAAGTCTTGCAGATGAAATCAAAGATGATCTAGCATTTCTTCAAAACACAAAAGGCCATGGAAAAGAGAGGAGCAAAGGAGGGAAAAAATAGATCTAAAGGAAATACCAATCAGCTTCTCTTTCTTTAGGGAGTACTTGTAGCTCTGTCTCAATGCTACAGTTGTAAGATTTAACAAGGACAGACATTAGCCAGCCCCACTCATCCCGACTGCATTCGTGACACTGACCGAGCCTTCAGCAGCTCACGGGGCTTCTGAATGGAAACCTCACCAAAGCAAAGCCGCAGCCTCCCTGGGCTCAGCATCGGTGGCTGCCTAGCCCCTTACAAGCAAATGGGCTGCTTTTGGCCAGACACACAACCGAGCTCGGTGCAGCAGTTTTAAGCTGCTCTTTCCACAAGCCCATCAGGAGGACAACGAAGCAGGCACCGGGAGGGACAGGCAGCGGCCAGCGGCCAATGCTGCGTGTTTGGAGGCAGCCAGAAGCCTGTGCAACTCGGACACCAACTTGTTTTTTTCAATCTCCTTCCCCTTTCAGGCAGCAGTGACCCACGACCAGCTACACCTCCAGCACGCTGCCAGCACGTGACGCACCACGCTCGTACAACGTCGCCTGCGAGAGCACAGCCTCGCACCGTATCTGCTCTCCCAATGCTCTGTCAGTGAAACATGCTGGTAAAGAGCCTCCTACAGACAGACTGGCCATCAATCACAGAAAACACTGTGCAGAAGCCTTCTGGACGAGCCTCAAGAAGCCTACCTGCTCTGTGGGCGGTCAAGGGAGGACGCCTCGGCGCTGAGGCCAAGAGGAGGCCCGTTCATCCTGCGCCTCGGCCCCAAGCCCTCCGCCGGCCTCCTCGTGCAGCTCGAGAGGCCCCCAGAACTGCCTGGGCCACGCGAGCAGAAGCTGTTTCACGACAGGAGACTTTCACGCTTTAATGTGGCCTGGGCACATTAAAAAAGTTGCAGACTACAGGAACTGAGAATACCCAAAGCTACTCATAACAAGTGAAAAACAAAAACAAACACACTGGTAGTTACTACAGCCAACTCTCTCTGAGATTTATAATACAGGGTTCTTATTTTCAAGCTAAACGTTCGATCTAAAACTGAAACATGATCTCCCAAAGAAAATTCAAGTTTTTGCCAAGACATTTCACAGGAAAAATGATGGAAAGAAAGCAGACGCTTTTTCAAAAATCACTTGCAAGAACCCAGTTTCGTACGGAAAGCAGCGGAGGAAAGTTTCGGGGAGCACAACTGGGCCAGATTTCCCCATCCACGTTCCTACAACTCTAACGTCAGGAGTCTGAGGGCTGAGGCCAGAACCACATCCACTACTGCAACTTGGCACACAACGGTGTCCAGACACCCTGCCGGCACACGTTCCTGCTCCTGCACAAGCCGGTCTGCCCTTTGGCACCCAGAGATTAGGCCATGGAGCAATTTTTTAATTATATATATTTATTACCAGTATTATTATTGAAGAGCTTGATCTTTCTGTTTACCTCTTCCCTAAGAGTTACCCATCCTGATTTTTCCTAGTGAGGACTCTTTCCTGTAGCTTAGGCTCAGCTCTCTGATCACAGGAAAAAAATGACATAGGAAAGTTTCTGCAGGCTTCAATGCTGAAGTCAGCCAGTCCTCTTGCTACTAGAGACATTTTGTATCTTGCAGATGAGAAGCACTGCACGTGTTTTTAAAGGCCAAATAAGAGTGTCCAAAAGCTCTTGCCAAGTATGTATTTTCATGTAACCGCTATTTTCTATAGTCACACACTTTTAACCCCAGTTAAAAAACCTCACCATTATGACTACAGCTTATAAGTTTTCAGTAATTATCACAGCTATTAATGTAACATCTACAAAGAGAACAAACACTATGCATCACACGAGCAGTGCCAGACCCATTTCAGTTCTAGATAACTTTGTTCTACAAAGCACCAACTTTTTCATAAAAAAGTAGTTTTTGCTAACCACCACAAGAGCAAGCAGGAGTGAAAATAACCATTTATTTTTGCCAGAACACAAGCTCACTGCTGTGAAGGCTTCTAAGGTCACAAGGAACACAAAGCACTACCCACTCTTGCACAAGGTGTGGCTGTTTTGGTCACATTATTTTTCAAGTGAACATTATCCCTTAGGAGATCTCAGACGTTATTTTGATGTAATTCTGTAACCCAGTACAGTAACCCAGACTCTCAGGTGTGTTTGTAGAGGACTGGTTATCTCACAGTGCAACAACTCTGGCTCTAACCCGAATCCCTAACCTAAAGCAACAGATTTAAAGACTATGCATTTCTTTCCCAAACACACAGAACGTGTTCAATTACATCAGGCAGCTGGCATTGCCTGAAGCAAGTAACAACATCCTAGTGCCCTTCCAA